>NC_065516.1:14721120-14862980 GCF_006386435.1 Epinephelus moara
TTTTTTGGGGAGTTTTTCCTTATCCGCTGTGAGGATCCAAAGGACAGAGGGATGTTGTATGCTGTAAAGCCCTGTGAGGCAAATTGTGATTTGTGATATTGGGCTTTATAAATAAAATTGATTGATTGATTGAAATGCAGCCAGGACACTGACAGGAATGTGTTTTTGGCTTGGAAATAAAAGACCCAAACAAATATCTCAGCAAGACGATTCTGAAGTATTTCAAAAGTAATCCAAAGTATTTAGAATATGTTTCTTAGTTTGAGTAATCTAATGGAAAACATTACCGATTACATTTGAGGACATGGAATCTGTAGTGGAACACATTTAAAAGTACCCCTCCTCACCCTATGCATTGCAATTTTTTTCACTGTTTTAATTTGTCTCGTTCACTCCCTCTTCTTTCTTTCTTCCTCTTCTCCAGTGACCCCACTGCTATTAGGATACGTCCCCCTCTTCTGAGGGAGGTCAAGCGACTAATGGTTCAATCACAGCAGTGTCACAGTCCCACCATCCCCCTCCATTCACCCACAGAGGGGGTTCATCATTCTACCATATACCACCTTAAGGGGCTTCATTACTTGGGTTTAGAGCACCTTAAGTGGTTAAACAAACAGTCAGCAGTACAAGGGTCAATTGACTCCTCGGACTGGTAGAAGAAGAAACAGAAATCTCAAGTCTCTTCTCTACCTGCTGCTGCTGGAAACTTTCTGTATCCTTACAACATGTCAGCCATGTCAAAAAAGGGCTAATGAAGACGGAGCAGGTAAACACATGCAACTTTGAAAAGTTCAACCAATGCAACACTTCTCTAACTCCGACCATCAGCCCAACAGACCCTTTCCCTTTTTCCCTCCCTCATTTTTCATTCCTCTTTTATTTCCCTCTCTTTTCCCATGGTTGCCACATCCAGTCCTCCACCAGTTTGCAGGTCTATTCAGCCCAATACAAAAGCAGCAGGGCCGGTCCTCTGTGGACCAGAGGAAAGCATGCCTCTCAAAAAAAAAAAAAACAGAAAAAAGAACTATCCCGCTCTCTCTCTATGGTGATTGAATTTCTTAACATCTTTTCAAAAAGCGCTTAAATGCCTGGAGGCGAGAGGAAGAAACAAGCTAATGGTGGATGGGGAGCACTGAACAAATTTCAGAGCCCTTTCCTGCTCGCGTTTGAGGTTGAAAGCAGGCTCCTGCCTTTCAAGTTTCAAAGTCCTCCTTCCTCCCGCAGTGTCACTGAAGGATTTGAAAAGAAGGTAATTGTGCTCACTGCCGTCCTGATCAGAGCACACGCCCCAGCTCTAGTATTTCAGGAGCTTTCTCTGCCACTATTATGGTACCTGGTGCTCCATTCCTGCATTCTTCCTCCCTTACTACTCTTTCTCCTCTCTCCCTACAAATGCACCCTCTCTTGCTCTCCCTCACTTGCTTTCTATCCTTCTTTCACCCCCAGCAAGCCACTCATTAAATCCTAAAGCCCAGGTTTCTCCCTTTTTTCCCCTTGTCTGGGGTCTCTATTGTAAAACTCTGGTGCGAATACCTTCAGAGAAAACCCTATGCATGGCCTTTAATATGGCGGCATAAAAGAGAGTTTGGATGCAATGACAAAATGAAATTTTAAAAGAGATAATGAGATATGGAGTGGGGCCAGTTCCTCCGAGAGCTGGGCTCCGGGACAAGGAGGGGGGCTAAAGTTAAGGGTGCCCAGCCAATTCAAAGAAATGAAAAGTGAAACAAAACCCTCGGCTTGTTGTTTTTGAAGGTATTCTCAAGAGGCAGGGGTTAAAAACAAGGATTGCTGCTCCTCAATATGCCAATCTGCCCTGTCTCAAGCATCCGATTTGCCCTCCGGCCTGCACTCCCTAAAGCAGGGACATGTATGTTTCTAGGGTGCACAAAGCGCCACTGCACATTGCAACTCTTTCCCCCCCCGTTGCCGCCTTTCCTAAAAGCCTAAACATCAGAGGAGGTGTTGTTGTACCTCTGAGCCAAAGCCAGACATATGCTGTGTTCCACCTTCGAACTTCTCAAAGCTGTTGTCAGTGGCACAAACAGGTTTTTTGGCTGGGGAGCGCATGGAGCGCGAACAAGGAGGAGAGGAGTGGAGGATATACAGTGAAATCACAAAACACTTCTTCAAAGCGCCTCTCCTCCTGTGCAATAATCTCTTGCTCCTTTTTTTCTTTCTCTTGCAAATCAACTCCCGGGAAAGACTCAAGACTTCCCAATTAACAATGAGAGGGGGAAGAAAAATTCCAGCAGCTGGCTAGAGTTTAATAAGAGCACCTCTCCAAGCAGCTTAGGCTTATGTACCTGATTCACCGGCCCTGGCATTGGCGCTATAGACAGAGGAAATCATTCGCGATTAGCGCAGGCTGAAAGACGAGGGACGCGAGACGTGAGGCGCTCAAACTCCACCAAACCCAAGACAACAAGAGCACCGGGGGATTACCGCAATTGTGTGAGGTATTTTTCTGATCAACTTCTTGGCCGACGATTCGCTGGGTGCCTTCCCCACAACAGAGTTCAGCTCTGCATTATGTGAAGGTTACCAAATCCTAACGGAGCGTCCTGTATCAGCCTACAAAGGGTGACATTAGAGAAACTCCTTGACAAACAAATCTAAATGTCAGAAGGCAGAATCAGGTCATTACCCTGATGTCTGTGTGCAGGGTAGTTAGCAGTCAAACTATTTGACAGAGCTCTGGAGAACTTCAGCATAAATAAAGTTCACTCCCTTTAACTTTGCGCTCATGTTTGATTCTGTCTCTGCAGAGTGAATCCGTAGTGGTACATTATTTAACCGTGTGACTGATGTTCGGACGAATTGCAGAGAGAGGCACAGGCAGGTCAGGATGTTCCCTCTCCTGGTTAGCAGTCTATTGTCAGCAGCTGATTTCCCACACAGCGCCTGCAAATGCCCTCTTCAATATTCATCTAGGCAAATTCGACGACTCCCACATCTCAATTTGGCTCTCGGCAGCCCACACCCCAACCCCCCTGCTCCACAGCCCCGTAGTCCCAGCCTGTTCTCTCTGCCGCCAGGGGTCTGCTGGGACGCACCCAGAGCTCAGCATCTCGCAGCCCCAGCCTCCAGGCCCCGGGGCTGGGGAGGGGCAAATCAAAGCCTGCTTGGCGCCTTCCTCCTTCCCTACGCTCACCTCAAATCAGCCTCACAGCAGGGTTGTGTCGTGCCAAGCCTCCGCCTGCCCCTAGCTACCCCTTATTCACCCATTAGGGGCACAGGCCCACCATAGAGCAGCCCGAAACCCCACTACCATTTCATCAGGGCCACATTGTGAGGGAGCAATGAGCATTGCAGCGAGAGAGCTGAAAGCCCCGACTCTAAAATGCACACTGATGCAGCTTTTTTGACCATGGATAGTTATGGCTTTTAAGGTTTTTCACTCAAAGGGCACCTTGGCCTACATTCTTTGAGGAATCAAACACCAAGAGATGCATTTGATCAAGGCTTCAAAGCAAAAAGTGCCATTTAGTGCTCTGATTGGCTTATAGACTGTATTAGCATTGCTTCAGATGGTCACAAGCCAGCTATGATCAGCCCAAAACCTGTTAGTTATTTATACTGTCCCTCTGTAACAATGTAAAATGATTGTGTGCTAGGGCAGACTGGGGCAGAACTATGTCCGTTTGGGATAGTGGGTCTTTTAGGGTGAATCTGGGCACAATGCCCACCAGACCAGAGCGGGCCAGCTTTCCACTGGGCCTCAGCACTGGAATCCCACTTCTGACACCAGAGTGATCCGGACCAAGTCTGTGGCACTCAGATTAGGAACAGCTCGCCAAGAGAAATGGATATCCAGCCAAAGCAAAGAAACACAGAGCCAACAGTTTGGATAAAATAGAAAAAATAATACAGTAATTTCAAGCACATCAAATACGATCCAAAATGCCACTGTGGATGTTTCCCACCTTACCGTATAGAGTCATAAACTTCACTTCACTTAACTTTGAATAACTCAAACTTTATGTTGCATTTGTTTCCTAAATACTCTGATGTTTTTTTTGGCTTGTGTAAAAATGCACATTCACACATTCTGGTACATGTGTTTAAGCGCATAACTGTGCACTGTATCGAGGCATAGAGGCCCCCATTAAGATAGTTAGCCAGCACTTACTGGGAGCTGGATAATTAGACACTTCAAAGGCACCTGCCCACCATCCCAGAGGGGGCAGGAATCGCAGCGCCCCGCCCCATTTAAAAGCATGTTAACTCCTATCTGAGGCTAGCAGGCTAATTTAACTCTTGACATTTGATATCTAAGGAATGAGAGGGATCAGCCATTTAGCTGGAACAGGATTACCCCCCAACCGCCCTCCTCCTCCCCTTCCTCTCCCTCCCCTTCAACCCCAAAACCCCCTCTCCCAGTCGGGCCGGATTCATTAATTTTCCTGCTGCTAAGCACTTTATCAATGACTGGTGAACGTCTAAGTCCAGAGTGGACTCTCTCTCTCTCTCTCCCACTCTCCTGCTCCCTCTCTCTTCGGTGGTGATTAGGCCTGTGGATGTTCAAATCTGTCTGTCTAATTCACTGCCTGCTCTGTTGCTGCTCATCTATTCTCACACCTGCTATGCAGCCCAGCAAAAGAGCCGTGTCTGAACAACACTTAGGCTACGACCACACTAAGCAGCTCTAACTAACTCTGAAAATGCTGTTCAAGTGTGAAAGCAATAACAACATTTCCAGGTCGTTTTCATAAAAAGGTCTCAGTGCCAAACTAAAATGCCTAACTGGAGGATAATGCCTAAAACTCTTATCCATCCGATTTCACTCTGCAAGGAACAACTTTAGTTTGTTGGATTGGCTTTTTAACTTTACTACCACACACTCACAGATTAGGCTTACTTGAAACACATGCTATTTTTATACCTATCCACTCTGAACACCATTTTTGAAAATCTTCATTTACAGGTGTCACAAAGATTGGAATTTAGCCTGCTTAGGCTCCAATCACACAGAGTTTGTTCACTGCTTTTACAATGCTGAGCACCTCATATTTTTCCACTCTATGCATGTTACTTTTTGCAGGAGCGCCCTTAACACCTCCCGTTGAAAAATCTTCACCTCAGAGCATTGAAAGCGCCCTACGTCATTGGCTTTTTAGCCCATTATCCAGTCAGATGAGGTGAGAGGCGGGCCTCCTGTGATGTGATGTGATGTGAAGTGCAGCATACATTTTGTGGTTTGTGTTTATCTAACATTAGCTCACTTTCATCTTCGCCCTACTAGGCAAGCTGGAAGACATCTGAACAAACTGTATCCTTAACTACTGACTAACATTTTACTGACCGTAATTAGGCCAAAAATTAACAGCCAATTGTCAAACTGTCCCCAACTCATCTTCAAATAAGCCTTGACCCGACCATCATCCAGGTGAAGCTCCTGGACCAGCTGGTGGTGCTCCCTTTGATTCCTTATCTCTATGAGTAGCAACACAGATCTCCATTTCCCTGTCACCAACGTACTATGTGGAAACAGCCTCACACCCTCAATCAGAGTCACAGCAACTGCCCTTTGCCAGATCTTAATCTACAGATCTGTGAATTTACTTTACGGAAAATAGCAGTTAAGATAAGGACAGGTGATTCTGTGGTTGCCTGCCAACAATTAAGAAGATACAGCACGCTGCCAAAAGCAGCAGGCTTCAACGAAAAAAGGCAGTGTGGTGCGCCTTGCGTTTTGCAACCTGCAAAGTGTGCTCCGTCTGATCGGGACCTCAGTGTGGATGTATGAAAGTGTAATGTGTTCACCTGAGGAAATCAGCTCTGTTTTTCTGAATTAACAAGATTATTATTTCAGATTCTACTATAGGTTTATAATGGGGAAAATCATCTGCTCTTGTTTTTCTGAATTACGAAGGCAAAAATAGGACATTTTTTCTTAAGTGGGTGCATTAAGCTACAGTGAATGTACGTTCTGTGTGTTGGCACAAAATTTTAGCTTACACTTGCTGGTAATGATGTTATTCGTCATAAACCTGTATTCATTTACAGCAATAACAGCACTCCAGCCAAATATATTCAAATATAGTAAGTAACCTTTGACGTATCACAGGTAGAGAGGTGCTGGGAGTTAATTCGCATCCATAACTGTACATTAGTTTCAGTCTAATGCCTTCTGCTGAATGTCTACATTACAGGTTGAATCAGGGGCTACACATGAGTGTGACGGATCTGGGTTAAATGAACAGCATGCCGGGGCCTTTGATGCTGCAGCTGGTAATGCTTACAGTTTCTAACCCGTCACATTTGGACATAAGGCCTTTTTACCAGAGAGCATGACAATCAGAATTCCAAACTACAAGCCAAACGCCATAAAAATAACACAACTCAACTGACTCCTTCACTCTGCTCCCACAATGAGAGGCTGTTCTGCACACACATTCAGTCACCTGCTGCTAAAAAAACACAACAACACTAATTAAATCAACTTTTGCCTTTACAGCTTGACACATTAATTATCTAAAATAACATTAGTTCATTTTCCAAATTTTTTTCATCTGGAGGTGCCAAATCAACGCACAAAGAACTCTTTATGAAACTTTCAATCAGCCTTCCAACATCCTATCATCATTACGTCTGACGGCTGGCTGCAGAATCCCAGACCTGACCCTCACCCCGCCCCCAGCGTGTGATATGAATGGGAGTGCCCGCTTAATAAACAGGGTGTAATTCACCCCTCTCCCCCTGAAAATACAGGTGAAACCTGGACCCCTTCATTACAGTGTCTGCAGCAGGCAGGGAAAGCTCTGCAGATTAGAGGATCTGCTATGTTGGCCAAACAGACTTAACCGCTGTCTGCTGGGAAGGGGCTGGAGGTGAGTCGGCGAGAGGAAAAGACACCAGACTTTCTATATGTGATGAGATAAGTGGCTCTGTAGTGCAATACAGAGCAAAGGACAGGGTGACAGTAGCAGGTTTGGATATGATGGACTGTTGGAGCAATCGTATTGTATGTTGCAGGTTAGATCAGCCAGCATGTGCTGGTAAGTGTCACTGAGTCCCTATGTGCTCACTTGAGGGACATTTTAACACATAGTAGAAATCAGCGCTTGAACGTAACTTAAGACATTCACCCTTGTATTGAACTTAAGTACAAATTGGAGGTACTTCACTTTAGTATTTCTATTTTCTGCTTCTTTATACTTAGGCCCAATCCCAATATCCCCCCTTGCCCACTACCCTTTAGCCATTGGCCCTACCCCAAGCCCTTGCCCACTACCCCTTGGCCCTTGAAATGAAGCAACGAGGGTTAGGGGTTGAAATCTTTCCCTAGGAATTGGGACACCACTCACTACGTCACCGCGTCGGTTAGGTTCACGCATACATAACTATTTTAAACAGGAAGCTAAGCTGCGAGACATCTACATTTCCAACCGGTATCTACAACGTAACGATAACGTTAGCTACTTTTATGCTTGCTACTAACGGTACGTTAGTAGCAAGCATAAAAGTATTAAGATATGTATGACAGGGGACTTCTGCTAGCTAGCCAGCTAGCTAACCAGCTAACATTATGAGGCAGCATAGTTATACTAGCATGTTGTGTTATACTAGCATTACTATACTAGTAATGTGAAAAATCTGACAATCTTGCAGAACAGGACAGTTGACAGATGCCAGATAGTGCGAGATAGCTAGCTAGCTAACAAGCAACCTGACGACGGGAACGTTAGCTAGCTGGCTAGCTTTCTGTCAACTCCAATCTACACATCGTGAATGACAATAAAAACTTTTTTCCCCGTCTCTTGCCTGGCGGTAGCTATGGCGACGTCTACCCCTCGCTGGCAAGTCAGCATCTGAAATCCCTCGCTCCTAGGACTAGTTTCATACACACTACCCCTCGTTATGCCCCCTACCCCTAAACGCAAAAAGGAATTGGTACACCCCTACCCCTCGCGGTAACGCGCAAATCTAGGTTACTTTGCTCTAGTTACTTTGCGGATTCAGATTACCAATACAAAATATAATAAATACGTAAAGACTATATACATAGGGATACCCAGCAGTATGTAAAGTAATATATCAAATATATAAATTAAAAATAGCTTCACATTTACCAGCAGCAACATTAAAGCAGTGAACATATTAATGCATCAATAATTATAATCTAATAATATATTATACATTATTCTGAAACGGGACATTCTGTATCATGAGAACTTTCAGTTTTGGTACTTTAAAGGTATACTATGCAGGATTATCGTTTACTGTTTGTTGACAGCTAGCAAAGACGAAGTAAAAGCCAACCCCATGATTTGCACCCATTTGGAGTTTCGCTATAGACTCACTTTACTTGCATTTTTTCTGGTGCTGTGTTTCTTGGATACCTGCTGCTAACAGTCTGGCACCAGGTTGCTACCTTTTTCATAAAGCCTCAACCTCACCTGAGCGCTGTGCAGGTACACACCCATAGACGTCCTGAGCATGAAAAATAAGTAGAAATCAAGAAAATACAGACTGAGGGCAGAGTCTCTGCAGCAAAATACAAGTGATGATTAAGAGGGATTACTTCTGTATGAGTCTATACATTGTCTTTAAGGAAAACCCTGCATAACATACCTTTAAATACAGGGTTGTAATGCTATTTGTACTGCAGAACAAGAGCACACCTATGATGGCACGCTCATGCTTGCATAGTTACCTTGTGGTTGATTTTGAAGGTTATGTAACCACTGTTCCTAGAGTGGCAAGTTTACATACATGAGTCAACGATAACTATAAAATAAAATGAGGTTTCACTACCTTGTCATTTTTACTGGTTACGGCTACCTATAAACTAAGAAAAAATCATATAAGGTGGAATGTTTTCTTGCATGTTATTCAATACATTAGTTCACAGCACGTCATGAATCAATCACTACACCATAAATGTCAATATGACAACTCTGGCTGTTACATTTGTTTTTTATTGGCTCTTTTTAGTGACATGCGCTTCAGTGATGATTGGATCTCTAAGCACATAAAATATGTAGTAATTACAACCGGATTTTGTAAACTAGGAATATTTTATTTCCTCACTTAGAGACTAAATAGTGGCGGAGCGTCTTTCCGGTGTCCTCCAGCAGCACTATAACCCTGTTTAAGTACATTAAGATACTAATACTTTTGTTTATTTACTTGAGTAAGATTTTGACTGTAGGACTTTTGCTTGTGACAGAGTATTTCTTTAGGGATCCGAGTACTTTTTTCATGACTGATAGAGAGTTATTTGAGGTGTCCAAGATTTTGGAGGTTTGGATAGGCATAAAACTGTTTCTGTTGCGCAATCAGTGCAAAAGATGAGCAACTACCTTAAGAAAAAATGGTGTCTGTGGTTAAAAAGTCAATGACACAAACCTGTGCATGACTTTGAAGGAGCACTGGGGAATGCAACATCCAATCGCTGAGTCTAAAGTTGTGTTTCAGATTGCAGATGTTACTTTCAGGTTCCTTAGTCACACCAAACTGACTCCCCAGAAACAAAGTTGTAATATTTCTAATAGATCAAGAAGCCAATTATTAGAGAGAAGCTTCTATGTTGGGGGACATAGCCAGATAATGACATACAAAACAAAAAAAAACAAAAAAAGTGAAAGTTGCTCCTTTAACAGCCCATACATGAGACACGTTCCTCTATCTGCCCACATATTATGTAGCTTCCTAAATCACCTTACAACCCTAGTTCATCTCATCATACCTCCTGCTTCAACACTCCCTTACACTCTACATCTCCCTGCCTCCTGTTGCCGTCCCCTCTCTGTAATGAGCTCTCCTCATGTATGACCTCTCCTGTCACTCCCTCCAGTCCAATCCTCCTCTCCTGCTCCGCTCTCGTCTCCTTCTCTAATCTCTGCATTACTTTGCCATTAATCCCACATTCCACACGAGGATGGCCGGTGCAGCTCAGATGACACACTGCCTTCATAATCTGGTGTTCACGTTGGGATGGAAGCAGAGCAGTGTTTAAAATCATCACAGTAAAGGACTCTGGCCTACTTTAGGATTCACCTGTAGCATTCTCCATCCTCTGTTACCTCTCTACATCCCACCTTCTGCATCTAATTCGCGCTCTCTTCCCGCTAACCTCTTGTTACTCACTCCTGGTTTCCTGATATCATCCCTCATTCTCCCAGTTCCCATGTCTTTCCCAAATCTCCTCAATCTCCCTCCATCTCCCTTCATCCCTTTCCCGCACACTCCCTCCCTCTCTCCATCCACTACCTCCCTCCATCCATCCCCCCCCCCTCTCTCCAGAGCCGCAGTGGGACTGTTGGACTCACGCAGCCCCATGCTGAGCTGCTCCAGAGCCAAGCCAGAACAAAGAGCCCATTGAGCCGAGCGGAGACATAATGTGGGCCGCCTCTGACAGCGCCGAAGATGAAGTCATGAGGTCGCCAAACAGTTAATAATGATAGCCCATCCTCCAGCTGCACCGAGAGTGTGTGTGTGTGTGTGTGTGTGTGTGTGTGTGTGTTGGTGCCGTCGAGGAAAGTGAGAGAAAATGAGAGATTATGTGTCTGCATGCATGTATGACTGAGTATCTGCAGTATGCATGTACACTTGTGTACATATCTTAAAGCATGTCGACGGATAAAAAGCTTTTAAGAGCGTAATGAGATACTCCATGACACTCAAAAATGCGCTCAATCACTTTGTAAATACCACAGAGGAAAAACAAAACCTTCAGAGAATTGCACTTTTAGTTTTGGCTTCGCTCCAGCTGCATTGAAGAACACCCACCCCACCCCACCGCCGCCCCCCGCTTTCCTTATTGGAGTCTGTCTGGCGCAAAGTCTGACATGAGACACATCTCCGCGGGACTGGAGCTGTCGCTGCGAGGCCCACACTCCGAACATCATTAGACTTGCAGCTCCAGGTGAGATCAGGCAGGGTAGGGAAGACAGAGAGAGGTGCATGTGTATTTGTGTCTCTGTGCAAAAGCATGCATGTGGGAGATTAGGTTCAAGTATTAATCTCAGTGCCTCTGAATGGACATGGCCTATTAAAATGCCTTTACAGGACCACTTGCTTGTCAAGAGGCCTCCGGGCTGAGTTGGGCTCAGGACAGGGGGGGAGGAGGCGGAGGCGGGGCGAGAATGGTGAAAGACAGCTATGCAATTGATTAACATTAGAAGGACTTGGTCAAGTTCAAATTGCACGGCCCCTCTGCTGTAAGCTACAGACATTTGTTTCCCCGCAAGTAGAATGTTTCTTTCAAACCCCGTCTCTGCTACACATCTGAGTTCAATTCTCCGCATGCCCTCTCTCTAAAAATCAATTCCTCCTCCTCTCCTCTGCTCTTTTCCTCCAGCTCTGCGAACAGACCAGGGCGAGGGGATTACACTGTCCCTCCCCAGATCCAAGCAAGACAACAAATGGTTCTTATCAACTGACACCCCCCTGCCATCCAGGAGGAAGAGGCAGAAAAACTGGCCTGGCCGCCCCGGCACGGATGTGTTTCTGGGCTCTGTCTGCCAATCGTGGCAACTCTTTTCACACTTAAAGCCTGAGCTATTTACGAGAGCCCTGGGAGAATGCGTACGCAGCACCGGAGGGTGGGAAGAATGGTGGGGAGAGAGCTGCTGCTTCTCAACCTCTGCTTCTAATCAATCACCAGAAATCACTGCCATGGTTTATGGCCTTTGATCCTAGCTCCTCTTTCGCACTGCGAGGGAGAGAGCCAGGGCGGGGAAAGGGGAGGGGGAGCAGGGAGAAGGGTGAGAGTCAAGGCCCAGAGGGTGTGGAGGTCAGGGGAGAGAGATTAGGGGGTATAGGGCCCTTTTGCTCGCTCAAACCTGAAAGCATGTCTTGATTTAATCCAGTGAGTTTTGAGCAGAGAGCGGAAAGTGGCCTGAAACATACAGGCAAAAAAAAAAAAAAGTTTCAGGCTCCAGATAAAAATTCTGCTACATTTCTGGATGTTTTGTTAAACTGGACATCAACCAAAGAGCTTTCCCTGTGATCTCGATACAGCAAACGAAGTTCACATGTTGTCTCTTTAAAACTATAATACCAATAATAAAAACAATCTGCTTTTATTTAACCTCAGTGACTTCTTAAAAATGACACCACTAGTTTATCATTTTAAACAATTTACCCTCTTTGCCAACATTTTAGAAATGAATGTACTTTATGAGAGGAAAGGACATAAAAGACACAAATATTACAACATGTTTAATAAACTGCTGCATCGTTTGGTAAAGCATCATTGTGCATACTCCATAATTAGTAATATATGTTATTTTTGTGCAAGAAAACTTACTGACAGACCTTTCTCACTTCTCCTGTGGTGCCTTTTCTTGTAACATACACATAAAGCATGTATATGCAGCAGAGGTGTGGACTCGAGTCACAAATTTAATGACTTTAAAGGGAAACTACACCAATTTTCAAAATTCATACATGTTATACCTATAGTCTCAGACAGTTCAAAAATATTCGTAACAATGTGCAAGTCTGTCCTGAAACCAAAAACTAGAGTGCTAAAACTCAATTTGTGATAGGTTATAAGGTCTGGAGCTGCTCCATAGACAATGAATTGGGAAAGATGTTCTAGATGACACAGAAAGCAACCAGGGGAACATTCTGAGTATATGGGTACAGAATAAAGCTTGCTTGGGTCCAAAAAAGAAAACAAACAAAATCAGTCTCCCATTCATTGTCTTTGAGAGACAGTAGCTCATGTTCACAAATATTGATTGAACTCTCCTCGACCATAGAAAAAATATATTGGAATGCTTAAGTTAGGTGGTGTTCCCCTTTAAACTTGACTTGACAAAATCAAAACTCGCAACTCGACCTGGACTTAAACACCAGTGATTCATGACTTCACTTGGACTTGCGTCTGTGGAGTTGAAAAAACTTGATACTTTCCCCCAAGCCCAAATATTTAAAAGTATGTTATTTTAAAAGTGTGTCATGAATCAATTCATTTCCCTTCATTTCCTGAATCAAATACGATTAACGCCAGATTTACTTTGTTTGAAGCAATCCACAGCATCCAGTCAAGTTGTCAAGAGGAAACATGAAGAACTAACGTTATGCCAGATGGCAAAAAATGATACCAAAGAATTTAATTTACGTACAAAACTATGCACTATGCAAAAGTCTAATGACAGTATGCAAAACATGCAAGTCGAACATTAGACATGGAAACACAACAACTTTCAACAAACTTGTTTTAACAAATAAATGCAAATTTTTAAAAGCATACATAATTTGTGTGCATTTAATATATTACTCTGTTGATAAAATGGCATTTCACTTGATGAAGAGCGCAAAGACTTGTTGAGGACTCGAAACTCAAAGTTTAGGTCTTGGACTGTTTCATATGGCCTTACTACCTAAATGTCAAACTAGCAACTAAATGCAAAAGGAAAGAAATGCCTTAACATGCACATGATATAAATTATTGAAAAACATTTGTTTTGTTGATTCCAGACAAAAACAAAATCACATGCAGAATGCAGAAGTTCAGCTCTCTAGAAGGACCTGTCACTCTTAAACTCCAACCCTGGTGGCAAGGGCACTAGTTGCTACCTCATCCCATTCAAAAAGAATCCAACTGTGGTAAGGAGGCGTGAGTGAGTGAACAAAACAGAGAGGACGCAGAAAAGAACACACCACAATAAATCCTCCTGGCAGGGTCAGGACACCCCCGCTTTGTTCCTCGTGGCAGGAGGGAGGCCACTGATGCCTACCGACAAATGGACAGAGTGGTAGAATAATCAACTACTGTTTCCCCACTTTATGGGTTTATGAGTTTACAGGGCCCTTGGTGGCCCCTGCACCTCACTCTCTGAGAGGAGTGAGATCCGGCAGGGCTGCAGAGCCGCTGGGCTTGTCAACGTAGCCCCAATCCTCTCAAACAGGGCAGGCTGATTTGTCTTTGAGAGGCTGATCATTGGTTCAGGGAGTTGTCTTTGAGACTTGTCTCTGACCCGGGTGACCTCTGACTCCGAGGCCATTCTGGCTCTCAGCGTGTCAGTGAAAATTATCTCAGGTTCTCCTGAGGCGCCATTGTGATGGTCAGCATGAACCATCACAACATATTAGATTTCAAAATCTATGGCTGAGATGTCAAATTGGGATTGCGAGTTGAAAAATACAGCTTGGGTCTTATATATGTTGTTTTGGCCAACATCTGTACTGGTGATATACCACTGTACTCACTAAGTTACTTGCCAGGATCTGGAAATGCAGCAACATTGCAACAAGGTCCAAGCCCAAGCAGAGAACACAATCTTATGAGAATTTAAAAAAAAAAACTCCCAGGCTTCCAAACTTATTTTCGAGAGAAAACCAATCACCAGTACTGTCTGTTGCAAATGTCCATCACAGTTTCCAGACTGAATTCTTAGTTCCTGCTGTTCTTACCACAGTTGCGCATCTGTCCAGTTTTCCTGTGCAACAAGGAACCAGCAATTCAGGTTCACTCAATCTGAGTTTCATTCATCCATAAAGTGGTAAAAAAAAATATCTGTTTTATTTGCAACATGTGTGATTGCCTGACTGCTTGTGTCTGACTTCATTATAACAATTAGCCCTTTTCCATACATGTGTGCTGGCTTGGCTTGACTTGGTTTGAGTGTGTCAGCCCAGTGCAGCAGGGATTTGCATCTCCATACAACAGAGCTACTCGCTTGAAGGTGTTTCTGTCCGCCCCACTGGTGTTACAACTTTATTGTACTGTTGTGTGAGTTTTTTAATTTTCTCCCAGCACTGCAAGAACATACATCAGATGCCCATCTGCTGCCAATACAATCTTCTCACTCCAAGCAGTGTTTCATCTGCCATTCTTTCTTGAGACGTCGTTGAAACTGATGAACTATGTCTGGGGATACCAGCAGAGGCTATTTGAACATGTTACTGAATGGTCACTGAATGTTGACGCCAAACAATGACGCCAAGGCTCATCCAAGGTCATTTCACTCTCCTTAGAGGTAGCTGGGCACACTTTGGCCCAACTCTGGAGATGGTCCATCTCAGGTGTAACTGCACGACTTAGCACATTTAAACTAGTAATCAAAATACAAATCAACGCAGCACTGTGTGAAAAGTGCCACTGGAAAAGCTCTAAATATGTTCCCAGATCTCAGTAATTGCTTGCTGAGTCCAGTGTTATCATAATTGATAGAAAAAAAACAGCTAAAACTTCAAAAACATGACCCATGTAATGAATAAGGATTGCCTTCATTGAGGTTCAAAGCTTTATTTCTTGCTACACCCTCCATAGCAAACAAGTAGGATGATCACTGACCAAAAAACCAAAGATGCAATTCCGCTACAGCTACATTCTGGCTGCATCTCCACAGCGTGCAAAAGTCTTGAGGCAGTGGCTTATATGCATCTTCCAGCGGTGAAGGAGCAGTAGAGCTCCAGCAGGCAGATCTGGGCATGTGGAAGTGTGCCAGACAAGAGAGGCCAGGCTGGGCTGGACTGGGCTGGGCAGCTGAGGTTCCCCTCCGCCCTGAGTAGCAGCGAGGCTAAGCTAATCCTGTGCCTCAGGCCCCTGTGAGGTGGCTCTGCCAAAGCCTGTCCCCCTGCTGCTGCAGGAAATTGCCTTCAGTGCAGAGGTCCATGAAATGGCTATGGCTCCATCCGCTGTGTGTGCACATGGGGCCAATGTGACTTCACAAACCCTGATCTACAGGTAGATTTTATATTTGCTACCTGTAATATATTTCTAAAACCCTGTGATGTCATGAAAACAGACATATTGTGGATAAATCGGTATTTTCTTCCATGTATTTCTGCTTATATAATAAGCTTTTATGTATTTTATGTATTATTTATGTACTATACAGAGCTCTTTTGACACTAAAAGCCAGTTTTCCTGTGTGGGGTTGTGTGTCAGGCTCTATAACGCCTCCTCCATTGTGCTGTTTGACCCGTGGGCCAGCCAGAGCTCCCATGAGGTCCCTTATCCCTCCATCAGTCCTCTCTCATTAGCCCCCACAGGCAGAGCCCAGAGTAGGGTAACACAGAGGGGCCCCTGCTTCCTCCTCTGGTCCCCATGAAATACATACAGCACAAATACAGATGACAGAGATCACCATTTAGCAGCAATGCAAAAACAAGTACATTTCTTAAAATAACCACCAGCTTGTTTCCTCAAAAAAAAAAAAAAAAAAAGGCAAATTCAAGGAAGATATATTTCTTGCAGTTAAAATCCCCGTCAGATTTAATCATGCTGAATCACTTGTCAGCATTCATTGTCAGTGTCTGGGTGTTCTTGTTAATTTTGTGTATATATTAATCATTGTTCTCTTCAGTTAAACAATAAAAGATCATCTTTTAGTGGGGATAAAACAGGGATAAAAAAGTGGAAAGCAGAGGTGGCGGCATGAGGAGGGAGGAGGAGGAGGAGGAGATGGGGCAGGACACAGTGGAGAAACAGTTGATTATGAGTCCCATCAAGTGATCAATGATTTCATTAATAAGACGGATCACGCGGCTGTCATAGCTGTGACACGGGCTGAGGGATGATCCGCTCCCGGTGCTCCATTTCCCCCAAGCCTCCCTCCCTTCCTCCCTTTCTCCCTCCCTGTCCTTCCAATATCGCCTCCCTCTGCCGACGACAAGGGAACGCCAAGGAAAAAAGGGATGGAGCTGGGTGTTGACGGGGGAGGAGGGTGGAGGGGGTTAGTCATGAGGGAGGGAGGGAATGGAGGGGGGGGAGGAAGAAAAGTGAAAATCCATTTTGAAACCCATTTTCAATTAGGGGTCCACAAGCTGTTATCACAGGTGTCCCAGAATGGGGGCCCGTAAGTGAAAATGTCTCCTATCCGTTTCTGAAATGAAACCTTATCTGGGAGGCACAAAGATGGCGGGGACAGCATATCTGTAAATTACTTTCCATCCCCGCTGTTAACGGGAACTTTATTTCTGTCAGATGACATTCCCCTCTATTTACTGTTGATCATTTAAATGGCTGCCTAAAAAGAAGGTGGCCCCTCTATCTCTTTCCTCTCTCCCCTCTCTGAATCATTCTTCTTCCCATCAGGAGTTTTTTTTCTTCAAAGCAGTCAAGTGTTCTTTTTCTTCCGTAAACACTTTAGCCACGCTCTCCATTTGCTTAGGGATTTCTCCGGTAACCCACAAGAAAGCCTAACATTTGTTGCCCTTTAAGGCTTAACTTGTTTGCCTCTGAGACCCTTGCTCTTGCCCTTTTAAGCACGACCATTAAAAGGCCCCAACTTCATAACCTGCTTTACTACGGCTGTGTTATGTTTAAACATTAAAGGGATAGTTCAGATTTTTTGAAGTGGGGACATAATCAGTGTATTACCTCCAGTAGAAGTCTGTCAGTACGCCCCCAGTTTGGAGAAGCAGGCAGGAGTACCGCCTCAGAAGCTGAGCAATGCACTGCTGTTGACAGGGGTGGCAACATAACATATTTTTTCCACCTACGTAAGGTCCCACCTAAAAACGTCTACATCAGATTAAGTATATGCTATATTGAGAGTATTTTCACCTCTTTACCTTTCTGTCAGACAGCCTGTTCCAGCGGTTTCAATTATACACGTATGCTCTCTTCAAAGCCACCAGACTCCATTGACAAAAACAGAAATTTTGGCTCTCTGAACACAGGAGTTGTTTGTCTACCACTGCATCGCTCAGTTAGTTAGTTTGTGTTATTGTGTGACTTTGGTCAATCACAACTTACCATTTCAAACACCAAGGTCACACAATAAGACAAACAAAATAACTGATCGAGGCAGTGGTAGACCAGTAGCTGCAGTATTCAGCGATCTTAAATCACCTTTTTTCTCAATGGAGTCTGGCTTTGAGGAGAGTGAGAAATTTGCTTCAGTTCCCTTTTGGAAATCACTCTCTGATGGAAAGATACAGCACCAAAAATATAGTCAGTATAGTGTTGATGTTGATTTAGGTGGGGTTTTTAGGTGGCTAAAATATGTTTTGCTGCTTCCCCCTGCCCACAACAGGATATTGCTTATCTTCCGTGTCAGTTCTCCTGCCTGCTTCTCCAAACTGGAGGCGTGTCGACTGCCATTTACTGTTAGTAATACATTGACTATGGATAAGTACCTCATACAACCCCACTCCAAAAAATCCAAACTATCCCTTTAAAGCAGCATTCCCTGACAATTTCCTGAACTCCATCCAGTTGTTCTGCTCCCTGTTTTCAATTCTCATCCTCCTACTTACACTAACTCCCTCTCTTTCCTCAAATCAGCAGCGCCCATATCATAAAAGTCCAACTAACCAGAAACTTTTTCCCCTTCTTTTTCTCCTTTGCAAATAACCAATCCCTTAACCCCCCAGCCCCTGTTTTTTCTCTTTTTTTATTAGCAAATTATCCCATGACGACAGGATTTATTCAGCCAAGAAGCATGGACATCTTTTTTTTTTTTTTTTTTTTTTTTTAGCTCGGGACCCAACAAAAGAATCAGGGGACTTTGTGGTCCACCTGCCTGCCGAATGATGAGGGTGGGAGGGGAGAGCCACCCCCCACCCTCACCGAACCCCTCCTAAAGAGCACCAATCACAGCATTGTTGTGGCACAGTCGGCTCTTTTGAGCTGTCAGTGCGAGAGGAGGGGGCATGGAGATGAATGGCACACAGGATGAAGCCACCATTTAGCCAACCATGTGGGAACGCTCTACCAGGACTCAATAATTACTCTGGGTCTGCTCAACTTGGACAAAACTTACAGACTATGGACAAGAGGGGAGTGGAGGAGGTGAATTATCCCTGTAGTGCATGTAGAGTGAAGATTTTTTAGCCAAATCCAGACAAAGGTGCAGAATTAGCTACAAGATCTGATCAAATCAAAGCAGATCCCAATCACAGAAAAATGCTGTACTTCTAGCACAGACTGCTTTGGAGGCTAAAACATCCGCCATGTCCACTCCACCTGCCCCCCTCTCCCTACTTATTTTCCACTTTTCACAACTTATCATAGCACGCTGTTGCCGGGTGCACCACGGGGTTTCCGCTGCGCTGAGATCAGGGGCCGCTACTCCGCTTGACGGGGGGAAATATTTTGCCAGGCCTTCCTAAGAAGAACCAGTCACTGGGGTTCCACAGCTGCTCACAATTACCTTTTGTTTCGATGGAGGCAATGGGGCAGGGGGCTACGGGGGTTAAAGTTGAGGCGAGTGTAGGGTTACACCTGATAAGAGGTTATGAGTTCTGGGGGCGACTCGGGAATGCGCTGTAATTATAACAACACAAAGAATGTGTAAGCTATCTGCTGATTCCAAGAGCGAGAGAGATTGGGATCTAAAAGGGGACCTTTCTCTGCAGATAAGTATCATCCCTCCCTTCGTCAAGTGAGTTATGAGACTACTGTATTTTAGGGAGTTGCTTAAAGTTGGAGTGTATCCTCTGACGTGGCCGAGTCCAGTGTAGGAGACAAACCTTATGCTGCTCAGAGCTGTAATTACCAACACATCACCAAGAAAAATCCACAATCACGGAGCCAAATTACATCCATGCTTTTTCCACAACAAACTTTTTTTCTTCCCCTTACTGCCCCTTTAATTAATAAAACAGTGCTGGCCATCTGGGAATGAGTAAGAGTGTTCCCAAGATGCGTAAGGATGCATTACCTTACCCACTTCCTGTGATAACTCCCATATGGGGAGCAAGTCACAGCAACTTATTTACCCTTTCGTGGATTGTTTGTCTCCACTTCACACTCAGGATGATCACGTTCGACCTCAGCAGAGTCCCTGACAGACAACTCCAGCTACCAGAGCCAAACCTCCATACCCAAAAACCTCCAAATCCTCTCAATGCTAATGAGCACAGCTGCAGCTTATGCCTGGTGATCTCAGCTCTGGTTTTGTTATGACTTTAGCTTGACGCTCCAAGGCTTTCCAGCCAAAAAAAAAGCCCTAAAATCGCCATCTAATATTCCTCATTCCAGCATCTGAATTAAGAATGAAAGGCTGAATGACGACAGGCCTGATGAACTGTAAGCTCCACTCCGCTTTTAATAGCATGTGTTGAAGACATTGCTATGTAAACATGCCAAAGTTTTGCTACCAGTGAGGGTTGCATGTGACTCAACATGAGAATAGAGGAAAAGCAAACACAAGTAACGTGAGCAAGGATCTGTGATGTCTACATCTTTAAATCATGTTTTTGGGAATCGGTCAGTTTTATCTAACAACATAGGCACAAAACACATTTCTCTGTCCTCAGTAGGAAAGTGGCCCCTATGCTCAAATATCTCGCTACGTTTGGTAGCACATCTCTGTCTCCAGCTCATAGCAGTCTGGAAAACATCCAAACATGCTTCACAACAAGATGAAAAATGGAGCCAACACAGAAGTGCCAAAATCTGCTGTTCCTTGAATGGTGTCTTGAGGTTGGCTCAAAGAGCGAGTCATTCCTCACAGACCCCCATGTTAAAATGCCCGACTTTACAGCAGAAATAAACATGTTTACAGCCTGGTACAAAAAACTTTTCTGGTCTCTGTAGCTAATTTCAACATTCATGTCAACTGTTGGGGGAGGTTGAATTGTTATAACTCACCCATTTAAATTTTGGTAAGGCTTAGAGTTATGCACATGGCAGGGCCACGTTGAGTGATGGCTATATTAGTTGACAAGTCACTACCATGGCAACAACACTGGCTAGGTGATGTAACCATGGCGTAACCCCAGATTCACAGATAGACGTAGCCATAGCTGTCACTATTTCAGTGTGTTTTCAGCTCATGAAAGTTAATTGCAATGTTTTGGTCACCTAAAAAGTTCTTGCTCAGCCTTTTTGTTGTGCTGGAAGACCCTCTAAGGAGTCAGGTGTTCAGTTTTACCAGTAAGTTCATTTTGTCTTAATGGGTTTAAGCCTGTTTTTCACGAACAAAATTTCGTAATAGCATTAGCATTAGCATTATCACAGTTAACCATAGCTGTAAATCAAGGATGTATAGAGAGACCTGGATACAGTGTTAGAGGCAGGACCATGTTCATTTCTATGAGAGCTGCTCAGTGGCGCATGAAGCCAAAAATGGTTAAACTGCCACATATAAAATAACATGGATGATCCAGGGATGATCGGCACTGCTTCCCCAATGTGCGGCCCATAGAGCAGGCGCACTCGAGGCTTCCGCTAGCTTATACGTCTACTTTGGGTTTAGTGCTCTGCTAACTTGAATGGGGATAAAATGATTCAATTGTGCAGCTTTTCTAGACTTTCCAAATATTACTGGACCGAATGGATTAAATCCTGATAGTGAAACGAGCCATTTTTCAGGGGCTTTGACACTCAAAAAAAGACATATCCACTAATTTACAGACATGTCTTTTGCCATTTGAGTCTATGGGAAAAAGTGTTTTTGGTCTGCAGTTGTTTGGTCACTACGAAAATTGGCTTGAAAGCACAGTGCATTTCCTGGGGGGGCCTGCTGTTAATGCACCGTGCTAACCAAGCTAACAGCTAGCATTAAGGTTAGCTTCACCCTCTCTTCCAAATATTGTCACTTCCGGCTCCAAAAGTCCAAGACAGTTATGGATAAAATGCCAAACTCAAAGCTTAAAACGGGAGTCCACAAGCTAATGGGTGCCGGCCTAGTGGTTACGTCCATTATTTAATTAAGTCTATGGCTACAAGCCTTTGTGGCATATGACCAAATTTAGGGATAAAAAATGTGTAAAGTGTAAAAGTTAGGGGTGATGTTTGATTAACAGATGTGAAGAACTTAGCCTGCAAAGAGAAAGCTGAATTTTTCTACACACAAACTAAAGATGG
The DNA here is from genome assembly GCF_006386435.1 of Epinephelus moara. Taxonomy (NCBI): domain Eukaryota; kingdom Metazoa; phylum Chordata; class Actinopteri; order Perciformes; family Serranidae; genus Epinephelus; species Epinephelus moara. The sequence continues at coordinate 14,742,845 of NC_065516.1, forward strand.
AGGTGGAGGTGCAGCCATGCAGAATCAGCAAGTCACAAGCAAAATCCAAACTATAAAGACTTTTTTTTAATTAACTATTTAATTTTAAAACTGTCAAGAGATGAAAAACAACTGAAAATATCGACCTGGTTGTTATTTTTACTTGTGCCCAATCTCCTGGTAGCATCACATTCACTTATTCTTTTGGGCTCTATGTTCCCATTACTCAACTGGTGAGCTGACAAATGGACCAGTCTCTCCAAAACTGGGTGTGTTCCAACAAGACCCCAAATTATATTTACATTAACCACAGTGGCTGAGTGTGCAGTCAGAGGTGACGCGTACCATTTGAGGTGGTGCTGGAGGCCACCGCCTTCTCACTGATGTCATTGCGCGCTGATGAGCCCTTGGTCGCCACAATGGTCTCCACCCTCTTCTTCTTCTCAGCTGCTGAACTGGCCTGGGACTGGGTTTCCATGGCGATTGCTCATTCCTCAACACCTCATGGAGACAGGATAACTGGTGGAGAGGGAGAGGAGGGTAAAGAGGGTGGGTGAATGTAAAGACGTGAAGCACATAAAACATTTTTTTGTTTTAAAAGTGTCTTGTAAAAGGGAATCATTTAATTTGAGTGCAGAAATTGAGCTTTTCCTGCTTGATTGAAGAGTTAAACATTTTAACAAAAAAGTGCCTCAAAAAAAGACGTGAACACTGAGAACCTTGTGAGAAAAACTTTAGATCCAATCCTCCCTTTTCATGATGCCCAGAGCAGACCACGGGTCAATCCACCAGCTCACCCTGATTTATTTTAACTCAGACCTGCTGGGCTCTGATCCGCTTGTCGGGGGGGGGGGGGAGTGATCTCCTCATCCGCTAACTGTGGTTAAACATCCAAAAAAAACATAATTTAGCTTACCTTATTTTCAACTATGTCACATTAAACTTCTGACTTCTTGTCAAAAACATAAAAACTCTATAAACATAGCAAGGCGGGACATCCTGACTAGGTTTTATATCTCAGAATAGAAGTAAAGGCAGCTTGTGGATATACTGATAATCCTGCTCGAGCAGTCTTTCCAGAGAGAAAGGAGAAACCTTAAGGGGATACCACAGAGAGAGAAACATTCACAGTCCTGAAAAAACAAGGGTTGTTTGAAGGCCCTTTTGGGAATATCATGGTGCCGGGCAATTTTTCTTTCAAAGAATAAAGGTGGTTCAAGTTAATACTGTCTGTGGGTTTAGAAGGGGTTCAGCCAACAGTCTAGCAGACATGCTGCTCAGTTCAGCACCTCAGAGGCTGTCTACAAACTCGACTCTATCTAGGTCACGGAGGTCTCTGATTATGGAGACAACACGGTGATACACCACAACCGCTCATTTACACAAAGTACAGGACAGCTTCATTTGGTCCAATATCAAGCCTTTACTTAGACGCCATAATTCATGGATAATTACTGGAAATATTTAGTCTGACTAACATCTTTCCAATAGCTTATTACCCAACTGTACTATTTAATTGTCCTCCACCCTATAAACATGCATGGACACAAAGGCCAGCAGTAAAGTCAGCTATAATGCAAACAGAGGAGCTGCTGAAAGTACAAGAGAAGAGAGGGGGGGCTGATTTTTACCAACTCCCCAAGGAGGGAAGGCGAGGGGGAAGTGGTGAGGGGTAAACTTCAGACAAACACTGTGTGCTTTGTTTGTTTTTTTTCCCCACCCCCTGAAAAACCAGAGTCTGTCATCCATTCTGACCCGACAACAACATCTGTAAGCAATTGCTGGCTTACGAAAAAAAGAAGGGAAAAAAAAAACACAATGCAATTACTCCCTTACCAATCAAAACAGAATTAAACAAGAGCTCGTCCTCTAATCACTCCCACATGAATACATGTGTAGCCGTCATCCCCAACCAAAGACATTTTTGTCTTACTTGCGCAGAATATCATCTCTGCGTGTGTTTGATAGAGTGAATGCTTTCATTTCGCTGCAGCGCAAGTGGGTTAATCGTCAGAATACATGCGGGCGCATGTACATCGGCACACGCATGGTTGTAAGTTTCTACTGAGGTAACTAATCATAGGTGCCACTCATTCACTTTCATCGGCAGAAAGTGAAACAAGAGCAACGATCAAAGAAAACTTTCCCTCTTTGAAACTGTCATTACATCATTCTAATGACTGAACTTGAGCAAAAGCAGCGAAGCGGCGAAAAGAGCAGGGAGAGATCCCACTTTACAGCTGTTCCTAAATAGCTCCCAACATGCTTTGTGTGTGCAGTGAGCATACATGTCTGTGTGTGTCTTCTTGTAGCCCCCCAGGTGAGTCAGAGCAGAGCTTAAAAAGAGCTGAGAGTGCAGCAAATATGAGGGTCAGGATTGGGGTTTGTAGGGGAGGCGAGGAGAAAGCGGGGCATTCCTCTGGTTCGGGCAAATATTCACAAGTCCGAGCCACTGAAGCGTGTCTGACCGGCCTTTTGTGTTCCACTAGGCAGGCCACAGTTCCAAAGCAGCAATTAAAAGCAGGACCTTTTCACCCATAATCCCTCTGACCTGGACGCCCACACTCAATCCTGCAGATGTTCCCGTCTCTGCTTTCGTGTTGCTCATTTTCGCCCCTGTCCAACCCTCCGAAAACACTCAGAAACTCACCAGCACCAAGACACTTCCGCCTGTGTTTACATCAGGACAGTGGGGAAAGAATGTTTGTTAATGTGAAAAAGTTTTTCTGTGTTTATCTTTAAAGGTCCAGGATGTAGGATTTATTGGCAGAAATGGTATATGGTATATAATGGTCCTTGTCTACAGAGATCATCGTGTTGCACCGCCATGTTTCTGCAGTAGCCCAGAAAGAACAAACCAAACACTGGCTCTAGCAGCAGTTAGCAGCCCCTCCATGACGAGCAGCATCGAAAAATAGCACATTTTATTAAATGTGAATCTGCTTTATTCAGTGTTTTAACCGGTTTAATCATCGGGTCTGTTTGTTTTGGAGAGGAAGAGACCTCTGTAGATAATTCAGCTCCTGGTTAAAACCTCCTGAAAAATGAACGCTGAAGAAATCCTAACCAGGAGAAGTTTCAGCTAGTTGCAAACTGAAATCCTCAACCGTAGACACCACTAATCTCCCTAAATCTTACACACTGTTCCATTAATGTCGGCTTTAGGGCCAAAAAACTTTTCCAGCGAGATTAACTGTTGCAGAAAAATTTGCAATGTCAGAATAAAATCATTAGTTTTACCGCACTTGGTGTTCGCTGCAGTGATCTCGATCATCTGGTGTAGGGTGGCCATAAAACTTAATCCGAGTTTCTTTTTTGCGTACATTCTTAATATTATCCTGAGTTTTAAGTCTTGGCTCATGCAAATAGTAAAGAATAAGTGTGCTCTCTCAAGTACCAATCAAGAAGCGGCAAAGTGGGTAGACATGGAGGGGGACTCCGGAGAGCACAAGAACGTAAACGGGTCTCGGTTCTCTTGTACTGTGGAAAAGGAGGAGAATCTGGTGGAGTTGTGGAGTGAACAAGAGTCTGTGTTTAATTCGGCATGTATCTGATCGACCAACTAGCACTTATTTTAGTTGAGACTTAATTTTTGAAACAGTTTGCCTCTCATTCCCACAGTCTCCTCCCTCTAAATTAGCAAAGCTAAACAACAGAGTCTGGGTTTGGGAATTTTTTCAGACACATAAGGAATTGTCAATATGTCATATTTCTTAAAGGGAGTTTGGCATAATATTTTCTACCAGGAGCAGGATGGGAAATAATCTCTAAAGGAATGTAGCTGTGGTCTTGTAAATAGTGATCCTGCAAGATCCCCAGTCTTTGCAAAATCTTTAAGTCAGTGACTAAAAAAGTAACAGATGTCAGAGGGTGTCAGACTTAAATCTTTTATAAGTGTTTTCAAAGTCTTCTAATGTATGGTGGGCATAAACTGAAAAATCTGAGGGCAGAGATAGTTTGAACAACATTTTCATTTCACACTTTGAACCTTCACTGAAGAAACACTACCCACAAGCGAGATGCAGAAATCAGATTTTTAAATACATTTACATGAGACAGCAGAGAAATAACTACCTGCATCAGTGTTGTGTCACAGAGGCCTGGCACAAAAGAAGGAATTACAAGTAGGCATTGGTTGCTGTTGTTACCCAAAATAAATGTTAATTTCATATTAATGTCTTTCCCATGAAATGTCTGTCCTACACCCAATTAGAGAAGAGAGAAAGAGGGTGTATCTTTATTTGTGCTCAACTGTAATCCTTCCACACAGAAAGGGAGGCGATTAAACAGGTTTAAAATACCACAATTCAGACTGTTCCCCCAGAAAAAAAAAGAGAAAAAACATTCTTATTTTATAAGCACATTAAGCAAATCAATTTAACATAAATTATACGCCTTGGTGACAAAGGCACCGAGTTGAAAGTCATCTGCAAATTGTACACATCAAAGTGAAACACTAAAATAAACTTTTGCCTTTGATAGAAAAAAATTCAGTTTTTTTCTTCATGCGAGCTTAAACGGCTGCTAACGCTATCAAAAATCACTGCCTTTTGTTATTTAAAGGCTCCGTCTTTACAAGCTTAATTCTATGAAACTGCTTAAGGTGTACCTCCTATTCCACTGCACTCTGTCATTAGGGAGGATTTGCAAATGCATGGCGCACACACAGGCACACACACATACACACACACAGAAACGGTGGGACATTTTTATATAAACTCTTGAAGTGTCTTCTTAGATTTGGCAACCCCCCCCTCACAGACGGGGTACTGTATTTGTGTTCATTTCATTAGGGCGACTGTTCAGTGTCGAGGGCCCCCTGAGGGGGGAGACTGGCAGCGCCACAGCATTCATCATCATTACATCAGCGACCACCGAGATCTGCTATCTTAGGCTTATCAACACGGCACAAACGCAGCGCAGCGCGGCAAGTTAGAGGGGAGGGGAGAGATGGGAGATGGAGACGATTGAGGGAGATTGTGAGCAAAAGTGGAATAAGAGGGGGAGAAAATGAATGGAGGAAGGGAGGAGCATGAGACTGTGTGTGTGTGTGTGTGTGTGTGTGTGTTCATGTATCTGTGCATGCATGTGTGTGCGCCTCGCTGTGCCCCTGCATGCCTGCACATGCTTTCCTGTGTGTACAATGTGTGTTTTTGCACATTTCGCAGCTATGCCAACAACATTAAGGGCTCCTGCACAGCTGGAATAACTAAAACACTGAGGGGCAAAGAGGGAGGAGTTGCCGGAGCCCTTCAGCGAGATTAGCTGAATCTAGCAATAAAACAGAATGCGCTGGCTCAGGCTGCATGTGTTTGCGTTGGATAAGGTCAGTGAGGGGATGAGGCGCCTTAAGGAGACAGTGGAAGTGCTTGCTGGTGGTTAGAGGACCTGTCATGGGCTCAAAATCCCCACTGAGGAGGTGTTCCGAAACTCAATGGCTCTCAGAGGAAACCACATACTTAGGTTTCCATGTTGTGCACTTATGGCTTGCCCTTGGCCCTGGAAGGCAAAGGGGAAGAGGGGGGGATTGGGGATTTGGTGTTTGTGGCTCCCATTCACCAGTGAAACTTAACATTGTGCCCAGATGGCACTAAGTCTGGCCTACAGCTGATGGGGACCAGCCCCTCAAGTAAGGGCCATTTAGCAGGAATTAGTCACACCCCGCCACACACACTCATATCAAATCACAGATATGCACATGCAAACTGGTTTAGTGCGAGGCCCTCTCACCCTTTTGTATGCTGTGACATGGTTGAGCTGTTCAGATCGTCAGTCATTTGCATGTTTCTGTATCATCCTACAATGATGTATGAGTCCTACTTTTTACAGCTGCGTTGTAAAACTTTAAGTTGATGCATTTATTGAGATGATTTATTGGTTCATGCTTAGAATCAGTAAATCATCTCGTAAATACTGCATGGGAAAACAAATGTATGTTTTATGCTTTTTCTGCAGTAATATTTTAAAAAATACCTACCTGTCTTTAATTTAGCTTCACACCTGAGGTAACACATCATAATAACATTACCTATGCCAAGGGTGTAGGTGTCATTTTAAAATTAGGGTGGGGGCACACACAAATTTGGGCATCAAACACTTAATTTCCTGCATTTTGGTGAAGTTTTATGCCCCATTTTGTGCCCTTTCTGCATCAATTTATGGTGTAAATGTCTTGTCAAAATAAAAGCCCCCTACTACTTTCATGTTTCTACTGGGGGAGGGACAAAAACATCTACACCTATGATCTCAGCAAACAACGTGGGCTACTTTCACAAGTGCACTGTACAACATTTGAATAGCAAAGGCCTGTGCAAATGAGGAGTGTTTGTATTTTTTGTCAAGGGCAAACAGTGCAACACAGCCCATCAGTTGCTTTCAGCGGAGCTAATAAGATTATCCTCGCGTGCGTCTTGGTCCCTCAGACCTCTCCACTTGAGATGCTTTGGAGGGCTGGTGAGGGACCCTGTGTGTTGCACAGCAGAATGAGCCGAGCGCATCTTACATTCCTGGGTAACAAACCCACACGATGTAATCGTAATGCTTACACGATGCTTCTTTTGCACTCGCTACCCAGTAGATAAGGGGAAAATAAAGCACGTGCCACAATGGAAATCTTGAGCGTTTTCCCAGCAGCCCCTCGTGCTTATTAGATTGTTTATTTATTTTGACTTGCATTTGTTCGCGAGCCACTTGTGTCAGGGCAAGTGGGGCTGTGAGGCGTGAGACAATGGATAATGCAGGCAGCTTTGTTGCACTGGTGGCCCAGTTATGCGGTATTGGTTTCCCCTGCTCTCCTCTTCATTCATTTTCTTCCCCTGCTGGTCTTTGTTTGATCAGACACTTTTCCTGATTTGTGAGAAGGAAAAGATGCTTGTTCAGCCGTTTACAGGAGGCCAACGCAAACAATGCAGCCTATTACTTCAGCAAAATATCATGACGGTCCTGGGGAAGAAAAGACAAACATTTTTCTCTATGCACAAGTTTTTTTGCCTTGAACTTGCAGAGATTAAAAGTTAGTATGATTACAAATACTTTCCCCCACTTTATAACTTTGCTTGTATCCACAAAGCCAATTGAAATTCAGTTTACTAGTGAATCTGTTGTTGCAACAGCCACCACTTGCTCTACAACTAAGGTTTTCGTTCGAGTGGCCCCTGCACATGGCACCCACTGTAATGCAAAAGGGAGTGAGGTCTGTATCCTGTCAGTGGGCCTCTCATCTCCAGTGAAAACAGCCTTGTGTTTGTGGAGGCATTCTTCATACAAGGCTTTAGAAAGCACTCCGCACGATGCCACAACCAGAGCGCGACAACAACATCCTTCACTGTGCTTCGCAGTGAAAGAGTACATGTTAACGCTGCGCGCTGCCTTGTTTGAGAGCACAGTTCCTATGTAATGCGTGTGTGTGTGTGAACGTGGCACAGGGAGGAAGAGGGACTGTTTCGACTGTGTTTGAGAGCGTGTGAGCCTTGCCGCTGTGTATAGGAGCTGGATGCACCAGGTGCTCTATACGCCTCTCTGTATGCAAGTGCGATCACTGTGCACAGAACATAAATAAGAGAGGGGACCCCAGGGAGGGGATGAGTGGAGGAAGAGAATTCCTGTACTGATGAAAACCTCACACACATCTCTCCCTGCCGCCTCCTCCTCATCGCACGTGCACTCAGGGAAGGATCAAGCAGACGGATGGTCCTGTGTGAGTGGAGTGGCGGCAGATAGGGCTTTGACAGAAGGCCTTCACACTTAGACAGAGGAGTGAAACAAAGAGTTATTTGAGGTGACTGAACTACTGAGAGCAATCCGGGGCTGTGCAGCCACAGGTTACAGTCATTGCACTGCACACTTGGACTTCAAGTTCCCCTTCTTTTCTGTTTCACTTACTTCATACTCACTCCCTCTCCTTCTCTCCTCCTTTCTATCTCCCTTTCCTTCATTCCTTTGTGTCATTGGGATAAGTGTTGGAGCGGAGTGAGTCAGTGCTGCCATGTGATTAATGACGGGCCCTGGCGTCTCCGGGGCCGAACACTAACAACAGCCAGGGGGCAGCGCGATAATGCACAATAATAAAGCCAGCAGACAAACAGCCAGGCAACGCGAGGCCTATTAGCTAGCCCCATCAGGACGGCTAAGTGAGAAATTAGCCCTTCCCAAGCTCCGCCACAATTCATCAAGTGCAGCCCCTGAATCCCCCCTCAAGAAGTCATAATGTTTACTTAAAGACTGGCCTCGATGCCCCAGCGGCGAGCTTTATTGGCTCTTATTAATTCCCGCTCTGGCCCTCGCGGCCATGCCATTTAAACTGAATTAAAGGGGTGAAAATTGGATGAGATGAAGTTGTCTTGGTGTTTGGCTCTCGCATGATAAAGCCGGACCTAAACAGAGGGAGACTTGGAGAGGGAAAAAATAAGAGGGGAGGGCAAACAAATCGGCATGTAAAGGAATGCTGAATGAAGCTGTCCTGAAATGTGCCGCAGTCAGTCAGAGGAATGCAGGGAGAGAGCGGGGGGGGGGGGGGGGGGAGGGAGAAATGGCATCACTTTAATGCTAGACTTCCTGTGTGGATGGGAACAGATCCAAGAGGGTAACACTGGGTCAAACATTCCACAGATGCAGAAGTGATTCTGTTGTATCTTTGCATTCTGCTTATCTTTCATCGCACGGGTTGAAAAAATACCATAAAATAAGGTCACTCTATCAGCACTCCAACCTTATTTCAACATGTCAGTGATGGACAGGGAGCGAGAGGGGAGGGAGTACACTCAACACAAAGTACGTGCCCTTAATGAGGTGGCTCTGCTGGTCTTCACATAACAGAACAATGAATCACACTTATAAAAAGCAATGATGAAATGGGCCAATTTTATCAGCTTGGTCAAATTACCCATTATTTTGAGCTTTTATATTATCTAGTGCTGAAACGCTTAGTTGATAAGTTGAATCAATTAGTCATTTATCAAAAAAAAGCAAAACATTTGCTGGTTCCTGCTGTTAAAGGAAAATGACTCACTGGTCTCTGTTTTACTAAACATCTTTGGGTTTTGGTTATTTATAATAATGGATGGATTACTGATCGGGCCTAGTAGGGAAAGGCCCGGGGGCCCAAAATGTCAGGGGCCCACCTGGTCTTCATCTGCAAAAGGTTTCTCAAATTAACACGTACCAACCAGAAGGAGACTCAACATGGCCACAAGGAGATGCAAAGCAACTCCAAAGAGTTACAAAATAACTACAGAAATGGTAAAAATGACCTCAAAGAGAAACAGAATGACCCCAAAGAGACACAAAATAACCAAAAAAAAGACACAAATGACCTCAGAGAGACACAAAACCACTAAAAAAGACACAAAATGACCATGAAGGTGACACAAAATGACCTCAAAGAGACACAAAACAACCAAAAAAATATACAAAATGACCCCAAAGAGACACAAAACAACCAAAGAGACACAAAATAACCTCAGAGAGACACAAAATGACCTCAGACACAAGCAAAACCTCTAAAAAAGATACACAATGACCCTGAGGAGACACAAAATGACCTCAAAGAGATACAAAACAACCAAAAAGAGACACAAAATGACCCCAAAGAGACTTAGAATGCCCAAAAAGACACAAACTGACCTCAGAGACACACAAAATGACCCAAAGAGACACAAAAGGATGAAAAAAAGACACAAAATTTCCCCAAAAAGACACAATTCTCTTAAAGAGACACAAAACAACCAAAAAAAAGACACAAAATGACCTTAGAGAGATGCAAAATTACCCCTTAACAAAACACGAAACAACAAAAAAATGACATAAAATGCCCTGAAAAAGACACAAAACAACCACAAAGGAACAAAACAACAACAACAAAAAAGAGGCAAAACCACCACAAAGTCTGTGTGTCTTGTAGGAGTAGGAGAGGTGATGGGGCCTTTTGCATATCTGTGCCCAGGGACCCATTGTTTCATAATCCGCCCATGCTTCCAATGGGCACTTTTCCCTAGTTTCTGACCTTTCATACACTAAATAATTTATTCATTTATAGAAACAGATTAACTGATAATGTTAATATTCCCAATAGTTTCATTTTGTCTTTTTGCAGTTGCTATTTTATAAGCTTTTCTATCTCTTCCTGATGTATTCATTTGTAACCACAACACCATGACTGGTTCCCTGGCCCACGTGCAGGTCTGTAAGTAAGTCTCATCCATGTGAACTGTAGGTCTGTGTTGCAGGATTGGCGGCAGGCGAGAGTGTGTTCTATAGAGTAGTATGGAGTATACGGCAGCGGAGGTGTGAGATCAAAGACAGCTGAGGCTCAGAGGGAGTCCCGGAGACTTCTAGCTCCCTGACGGCTCTCCTAACGGCAGCGTCGGGAGACAACTCTCTCCCTTCACTTTCATATCAGCCACAGAGCCCCCCCATCCCTTTGCGCCGGCTCGTAGGCTCCACACACACACACGCACACACACATGCACAGGGAGTCTCAGAGGATTTGGCAGTGCTGCAAAACCTGTACCCCACCTACAGCAACACTCCTCCACACAGCTACACACACACATGCTGTTGCTCATCAGAAACCCATGCATCAGAAACACGCAGCTGAATATTTTGGATTTTGAAAGGCTGAGTTCGGAGGAAACTCTCTTGCTCTCCCAGTTAAAGAGACTCACGCAACTCAAATACCGACACCACGCAACACTGCAATGAGCTGCCATAAACCTCCCAGCGCTGCCAACTGCTCAACAAAAAACTTCCCATAAACTCCAAAGAGCACAGTCACAAAATGGCCCCCTGAAAATCCCCGGCATAAAGAGCGAGGAACAAGACTGTCATTAGACAGGCAGCCCCCTCAGGCCCGCCGACTTGATCGCGAGGAAGCCAAACATCTGGGTGCATTTATTCGTTTCAGCTGTTTGCAACCCCGCCTCGAATAAATCTGGGAGCTGTAACACCATTGCTTAGGACAGCTCCTAAACAAACATGCTCAACGCTCGCCACCTCACTCACTCACTCACTCACTCCGCACGCCCCAGCATCCCAAGCAGAGCCGAGGCCGGCTAACGCAGGCAAATAAATTCGTGGAGGAGGAGGCCTTAATTGGAGCGTTTGACGGGTGCCTGGGGTTAATTGGGAAGCATGGAGAGCAGCTGGCTCCACGGTGGAAGTTGAGACAGGGATAATAAGTTCACCCTCTGCAGGAGAGACAGTTAGTGATGAATCAGATCAGAGGAACAGTGTACAGTGTAATCATCCTCACATCTCCCCTCCTCCACCCTGCTCTCCTGACAAGCAGAGACAACCTGGCTCCCAGCTACGCAATCTGGCACCTATCACACACGACTGGCGGATCACCCGGCGACGCTTCACACACACACGTTCATTCAGCTAATCACTCACACACACAATAATTCTTACCTCTAGGACACGGAACCTAGTTTATCAGTTCGCCGGTCGATGTATGTAAATCTCTCCAACAATGTGTGTACTAATGGCTTATTACCCCGCGTTAGCTGGTTTGCATTGATCTCTACGCCAGAGGGAGACGGGGAAACTAGAGCAGTTCGCTGCTCATATGTACCGAGCAGGACTATAATCACATCCCAGCTTGTTTCAATAAAAGCAACATTAGCATAAACCATCTCAAACACACTAAAACCTTCACCCCCGCTCGGTCCGTGCAAGAAAAAACTTTCCTGGATTACAGGGTAATCAGGGCCATATGGGATGGGTCGGCATAACTTTGAGTGTCTCTCTGAAGTAGATTGTCTCTGCAGATTATGACTCTCTAAATGAGAAAACTAGTTTTTTTCCAGAGGAGCAAATCTTTAGCCAGCGTATATAGAGAGAGGAAAGATTCTCTCGGGATACTAGTAGCTGCAAAGGGTTTTGCTATAACACCAAACTGAGTTCCTTGTGCTGGGAGGGTGGCTGAGGGAGCATTTGGGGGCTGAAAGAAGCCCAGGTAGAGTCATAGGCAGTAATGGGAGGAGACAGGGACTTAGAGCGCCACACAAAAGCCAGGCTTTATAAATAATTCCAAAAGCTAACAGGATCCCTTGTATGTGTGAATCTGTGAAATACATTCACACATGAATGCACACACACCCGCAGATACACACACACACACACACACACACACACACACACACACACACCCCGCCACCAGGGGGAATAGGTTATTCACACTGCTGCTCCACCGGGGCTGTTGTGAGTTCGACCTGCCTGGATTGGTAAATTTGGGTGAATATCTTTCTTGCATAGATGATGCAAGAAAAAAAAAGGAAAGCAAAAAGGTCCATTTCAGCAACACACACACTCACTCACTCATAATGCAGGGCAGCAAAGCACACCGGAGACCTGTCTTGTAAATCTCTTTGTGAAAGCAGCTTTGGGGGGTAGACAGGGGCTTACATACTGAGCCCTGAGGTAGAGCTACAGACTCCACTCCCTCTAACCCCCCCATGGTCTTTCTCCCTCTCCCACACACATACTCTGCGCTCCTCTCTCTTCCTTACTTTTCCGTCTACCCCACATTTCCTGCCCTCCTCTCACCTTATCCATCGCTCCCTCCCTCCCTCTATTCCTCCCCTCTCCCCTCTCTCCTCCCCTCTGTCCCAGCCCGGCCTACAGAGCGCCGGTCCTTTAGCCCTGCAGGCTCCCGTGGCGTTGCGGTGACTAATGTCCTGCCTTTGCTCAGACAATGAGTTTGAGACTGAGCCGGGGAAAGTGTTGAGGAGGGAAAAAGACTCCAGCACCTTTTGACAAATGGAACCCTTCGCACTCCCGTGCCCACTGAGGGAGGCTTTACAATGTCGCGCTCCACGCTCCACGTCCTCCGAGGGACGGCTGCAACCCGCAAAGCCGCATCTGGGGGAATATAATGAATTCTTTGGGAAGTCTAACCTGGCTTTCTTCATGAATAAGATATATTTCCAAAGCATGTCGACCCCTCTTAATAAAAACACCAGTCTGGCAGGAATAGCCAAAGCCGTTTTAGGGCCCCATGTACACGTTAATATTTCTGTTTCTCTATAAATTTTCTCGGGCCCACTTTTTTCCAGGCCTGTCACTGCAAGGCCGGCCCTACATTTTCCCTGGAAGCTGGAAGAGCCATGATGACAAACTGTCATTAAAAGCGGCTGGAGTCCCTCTCTTTCAAGGAACTCAAACTCTTGGACGCTCCCCTCCTCTTCCCCACGCACCCTACCCCCCATGCAACCCTGAAAGGAACTGGGCTTTGTCTGAGGAGCAAAGGAGAGAGGAATCCCCCCCCTCTTCAACCCTGCCTCCCCTCCCCGAACCCTGTTCCTCACTCCCTGCGGAGTATTGTTAAAACACAGCCCCCTCTCTTTCCGCGGCCTGGGCTCTTAAAACAGCGTGCTTTGCATGAGAAAAAACGATTAGTCTTCAAATGCTGTGCTGTCAAAGGAGGGCTCTTTCAGGTTGGGGCAGAAATTTGCTCAGATAGTAGAGTTCCTCTTTTGTTTTTCTAAGATGAGGCATTATTAGAGCCAGGGTCTGTTAGCATTCATTGCTGAGAAGAACACACTAGAGGGGTTTATACGGGATGCCCGCCCACCCCCCCCTCTTTTTCCAACTTGCCCCAAGTCCGCAGCAGACGGAAATGAAGGAGTAGAGTGGGGGAAGAGGTACTCATCTAAACATGTTTGGAGAGGAGAGAGAATGTCTGGGCATGTGCTTCTTTCAGGTATTAACCTTGGGATTTACATTTGACATTCAAACAATAGTCCCCTCCTTGACCTCCACTCCAGGATGCAGCAATACTCAGGGATAACTCTCACTGAAAGACAACCACAAGCAGCATGGGATTGCAAACACATGGGGTTCACATTGTGAGCATTATTGCATGACAATGCATAACTTAATTACTGGTGTAAAGGCAGGAGTTTTGTTTAGAAAATGCACAGCCAACAACATTGCTTTTTCTTGCCTAGTTCAAATAATTCAAAAAAGAAGAGTGTGCGCACTTGGAGTAGACAGAGCCTGACTCATGGCTTCACACATCAAGAGGCAGGGGTAAGTGACAGATCATTGTTCACAGCAAGCGGCCAGTTCATCTGTCCCCGATCACCACCCCGGACGAGAAAGCACAGACCCCCTCACGGATGCCACAACCAGCTCCCATCAAAGCTGACACAATGCCACATCTGCAATAACAGCCCCTGGCCCCAGGAAACTCTTTAGGCGTTCAATTTTTACACACAGCCCGCAAGCAAATGGGCCTCAAACCACAGCACTTCACCTCTTGCTGCAATACTTCACACCACAGACTTAAAGACGTTTTTACGGCAGCTACAGCAAACAGAGGAGGGGACGAGCGGCGCCCACATGCAGGCGTGACCCTGTCCTGTTTCTCCTCAAGCGTGTGAGAAAAGAAAACGCAGCCGCGGGCTGGCACACTCTGCATTCTCGCACACACACCAGTGTATTTGCAATAAAATTTACCATGACCTACAACGGGGCTTATGTAAAGCTGTCAAACACAACTTAATCGATCGTAAATTCAAATCACTTGATTTAAATTTACAGTTTTTTACTCTTTTTTTTTTCTTTTTTTATTGCCGTCTTTGGTGCCTCGCTCTGGGAGAGCAGTTGACCAGACTAATTGTCAGGTCCAGTTGGAGTTTCCAACAGGCCAGAGCCATGGAAAACAAACCAGCCCTCTCTCAGCCACTGCTAAGGCAACTTGAGCCCTACTTTTTTTCCTCCCATTTCTTATTTCTTCAGACAGATGAAAAAAAAGTTGCTTCCACAAGAGAGGGAAGGAAAAAAGAGACAAAATAAAAACTGAACATGCATGTTTGGGTATGAGTGACAGAAGAAGAAACAGAGGCAGAGAAGTGTAAATGAGCATGTACATGCATGCAGTCTGAGTGTGGTGTGGTGTATGAATGCAAAAGCCCCAAGTGTATTAAGATTCCAGAATGTGTGTAATATACATATCTAAAATTACAGTGGGATATCTCGAGTCTCACGCCCTCTTCATCGCCACTTTCCCCACATCGCCTTATCCAAAGACATCACCCGGCTTGAAAGGTGCCTTTAGCAGGCTCCTTGAAGCGAGGAGCGAGGGTCCCGCTCTGGGACAATGATGGTTGAGGTGGAGGGGAGCCGGGGGAGCAGGAACACATAGCATATTAAATCTGCTGGCGGAGCTGGGTCGTCCGCGCGGAGAGCCAGAGAGCCAGATCTGAGGCATGCCCTGAAGGGATGGCTGGGCCTGGGGATTAGGAGGCCAAGGAGAAGCCCTCACGCGCCCGAAGACCCCTTCTTGTCTCTGCTCGCACGCAAATGCATCCAGACGTTTTGACGCTTCTCAGGTTTGCCATCTCAGCCCAACTTTTCATAGCACTCCTCCGCGCCTCGCAAAACCACACCAGCGAACACACACACACACACACACACACACACACCCGCTCACTTGCACAGCCTTTTTTTCCCTCAATCACTACCTCTGCCTGACTTGTCCTCTTTCTTTCCCCACTGTGTCTGTTTCATTTGATGTCAACATATCAAAGTACCAAATCATCAAAGTGAGAGATTTCTTTTGGGGGCCATCTACTCAACTACGCCAGTTATATGCAAGGGAAGCAACCAAATTACACAGGGAATTACTCCAAACTTTCACTGGTCAGGTGGTTCCTGTGTATTTTAAAACTTATAATAATCCTCATTATTTACACCTCTGTGTGGCTCCTGTAACCTCCCAAGACACAGGATAAAATGGGACAAACACCTGCAGGAAAACAAGTGAGCTAACACTAAAAATAAACGACAGTCTTCATTATCTTAAGGAAAATCAACTTCCTCATGTTACCCTCATTTTAACAAAACATTTGCCACCTCTTTGAGAGCTTCAGGTCGCAGCATTAGCACAACAACACACCTCATTAGGGCCTCTTGCATACAAGCCTGATAGCAGGTATTCTTCCTGCGGGGTGTAAAAGGCCTGAGGACACAACCTGCCTTTAGCTGTGAATGCAAGACCCCTTAAAAAGAAGAGAGGGCCATACCTCAAAAGCTAATAGCATGTCATCCCCCTGCATTAACATGACAGGAACTTATTCTGCCAGGTCGCCAGGTCACGGGTGTACCGGGCCCGTGTCGCTGTGCATAATTTTACTTAAAGGAGTGCTTAAAGTTGATAAAAAAAAAAAAGCACGCTGCTGCTATCTGACGGAGTGACTCCTGCAGAGGGGAGCGATACCCGGCTGCTCCTCACGCGTGGAGCTGGAGGAGCAGAGAGCGGCTGTGATGCATCTCTGCTGGCTACAGTAAGCGAGTGGCTCTGAGCTGTGCATCTCATTCCAGCAGATTAGCATCTTAAACACTGCTGCATTCATCACCGCTGCTGCATCATAATGAGACAAAGTGCTTTTTTTTTTGGGAAAGGTGCACCTGTTTGACATCAGTATCCCCCTCTATAGCGTCCTTTAGGTAAAAAGTATTAGTACTAAAACTGTTAGGTATTTTTATTTAATATTCATACATATTTTTTATTGGATTTTGCATTTTTTCATAATATGAAGCTTTAATATGTCACATTATTAAAACATTACTGACACTCACATGTCTAAAAACAATAATTAAACATAATTATGTTTAAAGTTAAAAGAAAGAATATTAAAACCAAGAATGTCAGAGATTTCTCTGTCCTCACTCACTCACTGAAATTTAATTTAATCACATGCAATTTAAATGTCATGGAAAATGTATCATATTTATATTTTCTATAAATAAAATCAGACGCCATCCTAATTTTTCCCTCAAGTAGAAATGATATAGGGGTGATCAAATGGTATTTCTAAGTATGTTTATTTCAAAATGATTAACAAGCCACAAAAAGCAAAACATGTAGGGGAAAAAATGTGCAGCCCTGTTTGTAAAATCTCATTAAAGATAATTACATTGTTCTCATGATGTCATTTTAAAATATAAAATATTAAGCTTTAAATCTGAGTGAGGCCTGACCCGTCTGTTCATTCTTTTCCACGTTAACTGACATGACAGTGATTCATTTCCTACCTACAGGCCCTGTGAAATGTTATTTTGTTATTACAAATAAAATAGGGGAAATATTAAATGACACTTTATGGGACAGTCCCTTTTTTATTTTATTAGACAAATGTAACCAGGACCTGCAGAACCTCTCGCTCGGAGCCAAATCCACAGTCAGAGATGAGTGATGGAGCAGCCTCATAAAAACAGCTAAAAGGAGATTTTTATCTGTGTGAACTTGTGCTGTTAAACATCTTATTTGGTGTGTTCGCTCACTGCTCCGTCTCAAGGCAGCCAGACCTGCGTTAATAATTTGCCAAGTGTCAAAGAAATAAAAAAAGAAAGAAAAAAGAAAAAGGAGGATTTGAGCTGCACCGCATGGTTGAGCACCTCGGACCCTCGTCGTCTGTATGAAACCCGAGAGCAGACAAGCAGATAAAATGTGGAACAGCTGGCGAGGACAGGAGGGAAAGTTTCAAACAAATATCCGCACATGTGGAGGCTCGGGGGCTCTCAAACGTTTTCATGTCTTGGACCCCCAAAAATGAACACACACACTTCTGTTATAGAGATTTTTTTTTTTTTTTACACAACTCCATGTAAGATGTGAGTTTGTTTTTTTTAGTGCTGATTTTGTTTTTCAGTGAAAGGCTGGCTATGAAAAGAACAAACCTGTGATTGTATTAGCTCTTTCTGACTATTTTTAATTACAATAAATCCAGTGAGTTCTAATAAACTAAATTACAATGACTTTACAACCTTTCTAATTTTGCTTGGGGCCCCCATAAAACTCACATGGACCCCCGCAGGGCCACAGAGCCCACTGTAATGGGCTTAAATTTCTCTGAGCACATGCCTTCAAACACGCCATGCTGTATCCTTACACATTTTTCTCCTCTTAAAAAGGTCAAGCACAAATAATTTTAAAAGCATCTCATGCAAATTAAAGATTGAAATTAAAAAACATCCTGCTTCTAAATGTTTAGACTCTGTCATGTTTCAGATGCTGACACTTGTTAAATAAAAAAATGCAGTGGAAACACAGAGATTTCACCTCACTGGCATAAAGCAGTTTTCACTTGTTTAAAATATAAGCTCAATGCAAAATCTGAGACTGAATGGAGATTTTTTTTTTTTTGCAGTACAAATATGCCTTTGTATCAATAAACTTTTACGTTTTGAAATAAATATTATAAAGCAGTGATGTAGAAATGTTTACAATGGTTATAGAATTAAATATGTCTAATGTCAAAGGTCAAGGCAGAGGGTCAGTCCCAGGCTTGGCTGGATTTATAAAGTAAAATAGTGTGTGAGCATATGCATGTAACTGTTTCAGTAAGTCTGCACAACTCTAACAGGATAAACCGAATCAATAACAGACACTGAAATATGATCACACATGCACATAAATATGCATGCCCCCCCTCCCTCCCCTCCTCCTCCTCCTCCCCCCACGCGCGTTTCTTTAGGCAAAAGTCCAATAAAGTTTCTGCACAAGTTCATAAAGTTTCAGCTTAAACTCCCAACAGAATTACACGTGTTCTCTCCTCTCTCATGACACGCCAAAAAAAAATCCAAAAAGCAAGTTTTCCATTGACTTTACGCAACTTCACACTAGTTTAAAAATGCACATCTGTCTGTGGGATACTTGTTAAGTGTGCCATCCGGGGTTTCTAACAACCAACACTTATTTCACAGAGCATAAATCACACACACCCAGGCCAAGTGTAACACAGGCTCTGCTGCGTTTTCGGGCTCTTTTTGGGAAGATCCAACATCGAAGCTTTTCATCGTTGTTTAAAAAAAAAAGAAGCTGGCGTTTCGCACCAGTGTTTCCTCTCTTAATCCACTTCATGTCTGCATCTTAACTTGTATGAAATTTTGAAATG
This sequence comes from Epinephelus moara, assembly GCF_006386435.1. Lineage (NCBI taxonomy): Eukaryota > Metazoa > Chordata > Actinopteri > Perciformes > Serranidae > Epinephelus > Epinephelus moara. Next base: position 14,761,723 of record NC_065516.1, read on the forward strand.
TGAAACCTCAGAGTCTGAGGCTGCGTCTCCAAACTTCCAAAGTGGACAAATAAGCGCAACAATGTGTGGAAATTTTAACAGATTACTTACTTCTTTCTGGGTGATTTCCCCCTCTTGTTCTTGACTTTATTTTATCTTCACAGAAACAAAAAGAAAAGATGTGTCTTCTTTCTTCGGCGTCTTCTCTTCCTAAGTTGCAGATGTGCCTCTGGAGTTGCCTGGGACTTTTTTTTTACGCTTCAACTCCAACTCCAAAGCGGCGCTGCCAGAGTTTTTCCTCTTGCCCGTCTTTCTCCTCCTTCTCACAGTTTGCTGTGTCCAACCACCGCCGGACCAACACCATCAGCCTGCCGATAATATCTGCCGATAGCAGACCGCAGATGTGCGTAAAAACAACATAAGCGTCTGAGAAGCGCATGGAGAGTTGTTATTACATTTAGTGCGCTTTTTCGAGGAGAAGAGAGAGGACGAAGTGTGGGACTCCAGCTGCTCCTTCCCTCGCTTGACTCCTCCCTTCGGATTGCTCCCTCCTTTACTCACTGCCTCCCTCCTTTTTTTAGTTTCTGTACCCCTCTCTTTCTTCCTTCCTTTTTTTCTTTAAACCAAAATTTTTTAACTTTAATCCCAGTTTGTCCCAATATCCCAATTTATGGAGCATTAACCAACATTAAACTCAATTTACCCACTTTGCTGTTTTTCACATATCACACAAGTCTCCAACTGATCCAAGTTAGGACATTTAAAGAGAAAACAGTAACATTGTGATCATCTTTGACATCATTCTCCTGTTTATTTTCTCCTTGTCTGTTCATGTAACTTAGTTATGAGTGTTTGAATGGACCTGGGTTGGTAATGGATGACATTAAAGACTGTTTTTGGGCTTTATAAAGGATATTATGTTTTCTTTCACCAGTCCTGTGCAACATAAACATGAGCTGCTAGTCACTTTTCACAAAAGTTTAAACAGCAGCAATGAATATGTTGCTCTGTGCACATTTACATACAGCTCTATAATTAAACTTCTATGTGACATTACATTCAGCAAAATGTCAGCCTGCATACGTCTAAAAACATTCACATTAAATGAAATACATGCAAGGACGCAGGTTTTGTTCCAACATTGAGGGGGCCACATATGAAATTGGGGTTTGGGGGTCCTCTGCCAGAAAAGTTTGAGCATCAAACACTTAAAATCCTGCATTTTGGTGAATTAAAATGTCCCAGTTTGTGCTGTTTCTGCATCAATATTGTTTAAATATCTTGAATTTTCTCAAAATAAAAGTCCTCTTTTGCACATGGTCTAAATATTGAGGGGGACATGGCCCCTGCGTGCCCCCCAAAATCTACACCTATGAATAATTTTGAGTTACATTGCTAAAATATTAATCCAGCATCACATGAGGATGAGCAAGCAAATATTCGTTTTGCAATTATGACAGGATTTCTTATAAGTAATTAAATTAAACAGGCCTTTTTCTCAATTTACCCACCTTTAAAAACCCTGATCTGCATGATTGGAGCTCACATATTGGAAACTGTCAATTTATGAGAGCTAAAAACAGTCCCCTGGGCTCAGCCTTCAGAGTGATACCTAATGCTGTGGTAAAGCAGAGGGAAGCCTTCCTGTAGGGTTAGGTTATAATCAATATACATAATCAATATACAGGGAAATTATGTGGTAAGAGAGGTCTTTAGGGTGCTGTTTCAATCAATGAAGAGGTGGGAGTTTGGAGAGGAAAATCACCGGTTAATCGTTTAACCAGGATTTGAATGTGTGTGTGTGTGGCCGAGAGGTCAAGTCCGTCACGACGTAGTTAGTGTGTTTACCCTGATTGTAACACACATCCAGTTAGCTGCTGCTGCAAATAGAGAAGTCTGTGACTTAAAGGAATTTCCTGTTTTTAAAAGAAGATGTTTTTTAAGTCAGTTTCTGATGCTTATTATGCAAATAAAGTCGGCATTGACTAATTACTGCCTTAATCAATCAGAGCCTGAGATCTTCTGTCACAGCTGTCAGCATCTTTGTCATCAATAAACCTCCAAATGTTTGATTCTGATTTTGTCAGGATATGAAGATGGATTTTGGTTGTAAAATTTGGACGACTCTGGTGACTCTTTGAGGAGCTATTGTGTCACATTAATAAATCTAAAGATACAAATGCATTTTTCCTTATGATCCATAAAATGTCAAAATAAAAGCACAAGTGTTTAAATGTGATGATTTTAAATTAAAATCTGGGCATAATTAATACGGTTATGAGCTTAAAAAAGCAAGTACAGAAATGCTACACATGCACAGTGAAAGAATACGAGCTGTGATATAAATCAGTGTCAATACGATGAAAATGCATGTGTCCGTGACGACAGGAAGTCGGGCCGAGAGAGGAGACAGTCAAAGGTGCTCTGTAAGACACGACTAATTCTCCTGTCAGTTTGTCAGACGGTGCTCATCTGGCCCGGACTACACAGAGATAAAGTCCTTGTTATGAATCTCTCAAAGAGAATCCAAGGAACGTGGAGGTGGGGGTGAGGTGGGGGAGAACATGAGGGTAAAGGAGGAGGGAGGGGGTGCACATGGGCATCAGTAGGGTTAGCGGCTCCCGAAAGTATTTCATCAAAGAGGGCCAGGATCCTGGGGATTGAGATTCTGCCTGGAGGCAAGTAACCAATGGTCTCCCAAGAACATATTCCAAAGTAAGGCTCGCAGAGCCAAAGCACACATCAAAAGCACCTCTGTAGCCAAAGCGATTCTGGAGGAGAAAAAAAGGGGGTTCGGGTCCCTTCTTGGCCCCCTTTAAGCCCCAGATCTCACCCCAATTAAGAAGGAACTACTGTTTGTTCCAGACCCTGAGATCTACAGACAGGGAGGTGTACTCACTAAGGTAGACACTCAGGCATGCTCACAAACACACAGGCACACACTCATCCATGCACACACACATTCACATATTGTCACTTTTCGTCACAGCACAATCTAAAAAAAAAAAAAGCTGTGCACTGAAGATCAACATCTGTGTTCTTGTGCTTATTTCTTAAAAAAAGAAAAAAAAAGAAAATGACCAACTGACAGAGCGTGTTTCCAGTTTCAGCCATGATCTCACTGAAAAATATGTAGTGCTCAGTGTGTCCACGTATGTTACACGAGTAACAGTAAATCAATACTTGGCAGATTGTTGTGTAGGCATTTGGATTTTTGCCTTTAATTCTTCGCCGCTGGACAGATGTCACTGTGAAATGGATACGGCAGAATAAGCATATTATATCCACACAGATGTGACCGCTGGAAATGCACTGGCTGCATGAACAGAGGAATGACAGAGACTCCTGTGTCTTTCGCAGCAGAAAGGCAGTATTTTAAGGTAAAGGGATATTTAAAATGTCTTTAGTTGAGGTCTTTGCAAGTAACAGTCTTGCATTTGAAATTCTACTGTAGTATAGAAGGAAAGTAATAAGTATTAGCAGGAAAATGTAAAAAAAAGTATCGAAAGAAATAGTTCTCATTATGCAGAATGCCACTGTGACTGTTACATTTATCACATATACATATTGTTAGACTGCTATTATGTGTGGAAGGTGGAAATGTTTTTGACTTTCCCATATACTATTGGGCATTTAATTTCATACAAATGCACAGGCATAGATTTCCAGGGGGGGCGACAGGGGACTCATCCACTTCAATATCTAGAACATGTGCATTTAAAGACATGCAAGTAGCAGAAGACTTTAATTATGACTAAATCAAACACATTTACACCATAAATTGATGCAGAAAAGGCAAAAATTGGTGCAGAAAACTTCACCATGCAGTGAATTGTAATGCAGGAAATTAAGTGTTTGATGCTCAAAATTTTCTGGCAACACTCTGGTTCATGTGTGCTCCCATCAATGTTGAAATGAAACCTATGCAGCTGTACAAATGTGTTATATAAGATGATCATAAGAGGGTTGTATATATAAAATCCTGACCTGCAAAGTAACCAGTAATTACAGCTGTCAAGTGTGTTAGTGTGTAAATTTACACAAAGTATCGAGTAACATAAAATTGGAGAACTAAGAATGAGTAGCTTAAAATTATACTTAAGTACACTACTTAAATAAATATACTTAGTTTCTGATCCCGGCAACACATAATCTTGTTTTAAGTTTCCACGTTTAAATGTAAACGGCATATATGTGTTACTATCCACCTCTAACTCCCCATGAACTCCTGTCTGACTTATACTATTTAATATGAAAAACATAAAACACTTAGAAAGTAATCTTAAAGAGTGGCAAGACTCTGTACCTGTACCTGGGAAAATCAAATGTGTGTGCATGGTTTGATTAGGCAGATTTTTTTTCTTACATTCCCTCACAATATGTTTTGCACTCTCTCACAATAAATTTTGCTTCCCTTGCAATAGTTTAACTACAATGGATAAAGTGAAAAAGGCAGTGGTTGGTAGCGAACGTTGCGGTTAAGATATAAAAACTTTAGAAATTAACATTACAGGTTGGTCACCAACTCCTTTTGGCTCTAATCATAGCATATGTGTGTTGTCACTGGAAAGATACCATTAAACATCTAATTTAAGAAATTAGAAATTAAAGTGTTTTTGCAGTGCTGCTACATAAGTGATTGATTGCTTTTCATGCCAGCAGTGTCAGTAAGTAAGCTGCATTAGCACATATGTTAGTTAAAGGTCCAGTGTGTAGGTTTTAGTGGCATCTAGCAGGGAGGTTGCCGACTGCAGCCAACTGACACTTCTCCCGTGTGCCAAGCATGTAGGATGACTGACAGTGCTGCCCGTGGCATAGGCAGTACAGGTGAGTTTCCACTAGTGCCATATGCTTGTGCTAATAATGTTAGCATGTTACATTTGTCTGGAAAACGTGTTTAGCATCAGACAGTTATTTTGCCAGTGAACCTTGTGAGTTGTAATAGAGCCGAAATTTTGTTACGTTACCTTTGTTAGATGTTGCTGTTGTCCCTGGTTTCATATGAGTAGAGGAAAGTCCGCTAGCCCCTAAGCTAATGTATACAATGTAAAATTCCATAGGCTCATGCTAATAACGTTAGCATGTTGTATTTGTGGGTAGAATGTGTTCAGATAAAGACAAGTGCTTTGTCTGTGAATGCTGCGAGTTATAGTGAAGCTGATTTGTGCACTTGTGGTTGAAAATGTCTCTACTAAGCCATGTTTAATGTGTGTTTTGGATGTTTTGAATCAACTAAACTTTACAACACTTCACAGAAACCCCACTGCTTCCTAGTGTTCTGGAGGTGTAACTGCAGAGTGACACAGACACATCACTGCACAAGTATAAATGCTCACAACTACGCCCACATGCGTAGGCTATAGTGGTCGTGCATAGAGCTGACGCGCAAGTATAAATCCTGCTTTATCCAATGATACGTGAACACCGAAACACGCTGTATCATTATCATTGTCATCAAAACAACAAAAGCTCAGTGGTGCCCACTCAACTACCACTACACTGCTGAGAGGAGTGTAAGTGGAGAGAAAGAACATGAAAAAAACAGCAAATGTGTGCTCAAGCTCTATTCAGTTAAATGAGTTTCGGGCAAAGGTAAAGGTAAAGGTTCTCATAATGTGTTCAATGTAATCACTATAAAATAGATTTTAAGGAGGGAATTGTGATGAATCATATATAGTAAAAAGGCTTTTTGCTTATTTTTTCAAAAGATGTTTTTCACGCAAAAGAAGGTTATGATAAAGTTGTTACATAAATGTGTATTATTGAATTAGTGTGTAATGTAGTGTAGTGTAATGGAGGACTGAATGACAACTGTTCATTTATTTTTTATTGTGTAGATTTCTGTGTTTCCGTGGCATAAATGAGGAATAGATAACAACAAAAAACAAACAACAAAAACCCCACCAATATATAAACACTGGTATCGGCTATTGGCGAAGTTGTGATTTTAAACATTGGTATTAGTATCAGCCCAGTATTTCAAAATGGGTGCACCCGTAGTTCAATTAGAAAGTTACTTTCTATGTCATCTATTATTTTATTGTTTATTCTTCTGAACAAGTTAATTTGTAATTCTTTTTTTGCTGATTATTGATTTATGTGATTATAGTAACATGTACATGTTACTGAAAGCAAATTAGCACATATTTTTATCTTATTCTTTACCATGAGCTAGATTGTTTATTTGCATTTTGGTAATAAACATGCAGGACTTTGCTGCAGCAAGTGACACATTTTTGGGGGGCTTGGTGGGGAACCAGGGGGAGTCTCGCCTGGGGCAATAAATGTGCCAGGGCTGCCACTGTTGGCCAACATGAAAAAACGTGAATCACACTATCTAGAGCCAGTGGGTATAGTTACATGATGGCTTCTCATTCAGACTGAAATAAATATGAATGAAATCATTCGGAATTAAAGCCTTTCCAGGTAGTTTACATGGGAAATATTCATTACGAATGAGGGTTTACAAGGGAGATCAGTTTAATCGCCTTTTAATCACCTTTTTCAGGTCCGCGCAAGGTTTGGGGCAGGGACGGTTTCTGACTGGATAGGGGGCGGGGAGGATGTTACTTGTTTACGTTTACCGGAAGAAAACACTGTAGTCCTCACTCCGGATAACAAGATGCTTGACGACGCAGAAAGACCAGAATGAACTTAAAGAGGAATGAATGTATACAAGTGCGAGAAATTCTTTCATTCGGAATTAGAAACGGAATATTCCAGCCCCTTACATCGGAATGAATTTTCAATTGCATTGGCCATTTTCATTCCGAATGTTCATGTTTATATTGACCTCGACTTACCGTTCTTTGTACAACTTCAAATGCTAAACAAAATTAGAAGTTGTGTCTCCATCTGTTGTTTTGGACCCACCCACATTAGTTCTTCATGGTTCTCTCCTGCAACTTGATTGGATACTGTCAGACTGGTTCAAACAAAGTGGATATGGGGAATAAAGTACTTCAAGTCTAAGTGAAGTCACGAGTCAGTGGTGTTAAAGTCAAAGTGGAGTTGCAAGTCTTTTTTGATCTATTTAAGTTGGGTCTAAAGTCATCAAATTTGTGACTCGAGTTTGATTTGGAGTCATGTGACTCAAGTCCACACCTCTGGTCTTACACCCAATAAGATTTACAGCAGACTTATCCAAATACGGCCCAGGGGCTAATTGTGTCCCGTGGCTTGTCTTTTAGAATATACTATATTCAGCCCGCCACACAATATTGGATAATCAAGAAAGGTTATTTGTATTTTTCTCTATTTACCTCACGTGTTTAGGACTATTATACAGTTTGTAAAAATAAACAGACAGTAAACACGCAAACAAACGGTTACCTAACAGCAGATGTTTCCTGCTGGGTACCAGACATGGCCACAACAAAAGAAGCATAAAGTCAACAGCGAGGGCTGTGCTTTCAGGAGCAGTGTAAAGTTGAATACTTTTTCACAAACTAAATCAATTGTCTTTGTCTCATTTGATTTTTTTTTTAAAAATAACCCATATGATGCGAGAAGCAGCTGGCCTGCAGGTAGTTTCACGTTATCTAATCTGGCCCCCATTCGAAAAAGTTTGGACACCCCTGACTTTAAGTGTTTGCTTGCTCTTAATCCTCTAACTACAAGTGCAAGTGTGCCAACCCAACAAATGACTACAGCCACCTGACACTGGGCCTGTTTGCCAGGGACCAGAGATTTGGGACCAAACATACAACAAAGGAGAGCTTCAGTGACCTGTAGTCCACTGTCAGGAGTGTATTAGAGCGTCATCCATCCTTAAGCTGTGTACAAAGAGTTCAAAAAGTCTCCCTCTACATCCCTACCTTCTCTGTTTATGTTGGTTTTTCCTCCTCTCTTTCCTTTTCCTCACACGTACTGTACCTGTACACACTTGTACATTCAGGACAGTCAACACAGCACTCCCCTCTTCTCCTCTCACCATCCCCCCCCCCCCCCCCCCCCCCCCCCGCCGGAGGTATCGGGTGGCTTGAGTTGGCCCATTAGCGTGAATGACTGATAAGACTCTCAGCCCCCAATAATCAGAAAAGGATATTTGCAGTTATTTTGAATCCGTCAGAAATAATAAACGCCAAACTATATCCACTTGGGCTATTTAAGCAATTTCCCCATGATAACATCCCGTGGGGATTTCATGTGGATTCCAAATGACGACATAATAAAACCACAACGCCTGCACCCCCTTATCAGGCTGGATTAAAAGGGAATAATGAAACAGAGAGGGTTTGGAGCCTTGTGTGGCATGAATATGATTATCTAATGGACGCCAATGGAAAGGCATGTTAATTCCACTTTAACGCCAGACCTTTCCCAGACTATCTCCTGCCCCTGGCTCCTCCTAGGACCCCTCCTTCCTCCCCCCCTCGACCCGCTTCTCCTCTTCCTTTAAGTTTAAATAATCGTTCTGCTTTTTTTTTTCCACAGAAGTCATTATGCCCGCCGTCTATCTCTGTGTATGAACGTGAGCATGGGAGAGTGATAATTCCCCCCCTCGTCTTTCACCCTCTTATTCTGGTCTGATTGGAGTGTGTTGGCCTCTTAACTTTCAGACAAAAGCACTCTGGGCAATTATCAATATTCAGATTTTTTTTTCTTGTGGGGAGATCATTGTTGCTTGAAGAATGTGGGTCACTCATACAAACTCAAATCAAAGTTTCTGAGCAGCCAGTTGAAAATCATATTACATGGTCTGATACTGGGCGTAACAAGGCCTTAATATTTGAATGCTAGGCCAAAAAAGCATCACTGGAGAGCCACTTTAAACATTAAATTTCCCAATGCTTATTTATTTGTGAGAGTTATTTCAAGATGATACATTTTAATTTGAAAGTTGACTGTCCATGTAAAACTAAGCATCAAATTAAAGTCTTAAAGTCTGGACTTTCTTTGATTTTTACATTCTCCGTGGTAAATTAAAGGTCCAGTGTGTGTTGTGGCACCTACTGGCGAGGATTGCAATGTTACAACCAGCTCAACCTGCTCCCTGTGAGAATTCCTTCAGTGTTCATTGTTAAGGAGGTTTTTACCAGGAGCCGAATTATTCAGGTCTCTTCCTCTCCAAGACATACTGATCAAGGATCTCATTATAAACATTGCTTACTCGCAAAACAAGGCCTGAAAGAGGCGTTCCCTACTTCCTACAGAAAAGTTGTGATCTAAAAAAACAGACTTGGTGGGAGAAACTTTGACCCATGCTTGCAAACATCTTGGAGACGGGAAATTGGCAAAGCAGATGGTGAAGTGGAAGCTGTCCAATATTTTTTGGGGGCACGCCATTTTTGGCTTTTGTCCCTAAGTACATTTTTAGTATGGATCCTACGCACTGTTTTATAAATGAGACCCCAGGCGATAAAACATACTTAATAAAGCAGTTTAAAATTACAGATCAGTATTTCTCCTACCGTTTTCTGAACGTCACAGACGACGTTCTTGCCAAGCACCTGCAAATGCTCACCTATTTTCTCTGATAATTTAATGTGTGCTCACGTTATTTCTGATCCAGATGTTTTTGCCAGGAGCTGAATTATCTCAGATGTCTCCTCCTCTCCAAACCAAATGGGCCTGGTGGTTTAAACCAGTAAAAAATGACAAATCTGTGTTTCTCCAGCGCTGTTCGTCACATTGGAGATGGGCTCCTAGCCTAGCACCTGCTAATGTATGCTCACCTTTTTTCTCTGATTACTTAAGATTCAGATGCACAGGAGGTTTTTACGGTGAGACGATTTATCCACAGAGGTCTCGTCTGGTAAAAAATAAACTTGTGAAAACACTGTATAAAATTCAATTCAATTTCATGTTAGAAAATAATTGTTATGCTGATGCTCTCATGGCAGAGGGGATGCTGACTATGGTGGCTGACGCAAAAACACAAATGGCCCTATCTAGAGCCAGTGTTTGTTTTGTCCGTTCTGGGATACTGTAGAAACATGAAAGTGCAACATGGCAGACTCCGTGGACGAGGACCCGCTCCCTGTGTAGCTGTCCAGGCCCTCAGGAACTGCCAGGCTTTGAAGCCAATTTTCGTAGTGCCCTAACAGTGGGTTTACCACGGCTGAGTCCGTCACGTCATGCAATTGAGCCCAAAAAATACTATTTCCCATATACTGAAATTTGGGAAAGAGACGTCTGTAAATCAGTGAATACATTTTTTAGAGCATCATAATCCTGGCGATATGACTCGTTCCATTATCAGGACTTAAACCAGACGGTCCAATAACATCTGGAGAGTCTAGAAGAGCTGCACAATTAAATAATTTTATCTCTGTTAAAGTTAGCGGAGTGCTAAACAGGAAGTAGCCGGCTCAGCTGGCGGAAGGTTCCAGTGTGCTTGCTTTATGGGCCCAGTGATGTGGAAGCAACACCAATCATGTGGGTAAATTTATACCGCAGAAATAGAGGTGTTTTGGCCTCATGTGCCACTGAGCAGCTTTCATAGGAATGAACACGGTACCACCTTCACCGATGGATCCAGGTCTCGCAGTACATCCATGATATAAATGGCTCACTTTAAGGTAACAAAACAGTCATTCTTATTTTCAGGTGATTATACACTGAAGAGTATATGCTTATTATATCATATTCATTTATACCAATATATGCCCCTAAATCCCACACACTGGACCTTTCACAGGGAGGCCTTCTCCAGTTAAAAATGTTCATGTTAAAGTATATAACATGCACACTGAAAGCCGTTGCACCTTTGTTTCAAGGGCAAACAATTACCCATCCAGCACCAAAATAAAGATTTAAGTCATGTGCAGGCTTTGCTGTCAAGATCCTGTAAGGATGTTGTCAGATTCACATCACTTGTTGGTGTATTTTGCAATAGGTGTTGACTGATTAAAAGTACACTTCTTTTGATCAACACCCAGAAACAGTCCCTGACCAATACAGGCCCTGAGTGGGGGGTCATCATTAGGCCCATTAGGACTGATAAGACTCCTTGAGCCGTATAGACAAGTCCATTCTCATCTAGCGAGGCACGGAGCAGTATTGTGCATCAGCGCACACATCCTGAGAGCAGACTGAGCTCCCACAGGACACAGTTAAAAAAAAAAGCATCAATATTTCATCAAACTACTCTCTCTTTCTGGTCCAGATCAAAGCCTCGACTCCCACAGTCCTACAGGTAGAGATGGCTCTTTTGTTTTTGCTCCTCAGGTAGAGCAGCAGTCAGACTCTGTTCGCTTTTGGAAACCTTGCAACGCTCAGCCCATCCATCTCACGGCTTACTGCCTCGCTTTTGGAGAGGAGGTAAAAAGGAAGGGTAGAGACCGTGAGGGTGAAAACATGTTCCAGAGATGTCCAGAGATTGAACTTCATGGCCTTGTAGTGCTGTGTTATTTCCTGTTTTTCCCTGCCATGTTGGCCCATAGTGAGACTAATGGTGAAAGCAAACTGAGGGTGCTGTAATTTGTCTTTAAAAGACTGACACAGTGTTGCAAACATTTCTCACTGTCATCTGCATCGTCATCATTATTACTATTTGAATATATAATTAGGCTATGATTAGGCTCATTTAAAAATTCTGTCACGCCAGGGGTCAGGAAGTTCAACTATGGGCTAGGTTTTCTGAACAATGTTCATCAGGCAAGGTGGAAATGCAGACTAATATGTTTTCAGTATGTTTATGCTGTCTTTATGTGTGTAGGTGCACAAGTATCCAGCAGGCACACTTCCAATAAAGAATGAAGACACCAGAGTGCATTTGACACTTTTACTGAAGGCAAATTCAGTGGTTGTTATCACAAATCAGAAAACAGTAAGATTCCAGAATTAGATGAAATATTGTTAAACAAACAAACAAAAAAGTACATTAACAAGGAAACAAGATTAACACAAGTAAAGATTAGCTGTCAAATGAGTTACATTGTGCTTCACATCAGAAAGAAACCAGGTATAATCAGTGAAAGATCAACAATAAAACCCTAAACTGAGTACAATTAGTTAATCTAGTAAATATACACAACAGTAAAATTAAACCAAACAATAAGTCAAAAGTGAACTTAGAAGAGTGTATAAGGGGAGTCATCTCTATGTTCGGAGGATCCTATGTCTCTTGATATTAACTAATACAGTAAGAGACTGGTAAGGGTTGCCTTCACCATTCAAAGTGCAAAAGAACAAAGGGAGATGGACATTTCAAACACAGTTTGAGTGATAAAAATCCGTTCAGCCACTGTGGAGATGTCCAGAGTTAAGACAACTGTCTCGCTCACAAATTTGAGGGTGTAGGTCTCAAGGAGTATAACATCAGAAGGTTATTAGCTGCAGGTGGCTGATTTGTACATGTTGACCCGGTGAAACATATATTAAACATTTGGGATATTTAGGAAAGGATTTAGGATTCAGATATTTAGCGCAGATATAGGGTAATGGAATCATGGGGCGGCCCCGCCATTTTGAAGGATAGCTAACGTAGCTACGATAGCTGTCATTATCTCTCATTATCTGTCACTAATCTAGTCATCTGTCAGTCATTCATCAACACAAATGTGTAAAGACAAACACACACATATAGAGAAGCCCTCGACAGAAGGAGAGAAGCAGTATATTCCAAAATGAAGTGAAATGAAATGAAGTTATCTAATGATATCCATCCCATACAAACTAGGAGACATAAAATGATTAAAGGACCTTGGCAACTTGCCACCCATTACAGTCACTGATGTTGGCGCCTATCTGGTATTTAAATTTAGCGCCTACAACTGTCGGCAATACAAAAATATTATACCTTGAGAGGCTAATGTCCAATGTACAAATGGGTGGGTAGAGAACCTTCAGATCTACGAGCCAAAGCTAGCTAATGTTAGATAATTAATCTAGCAGTATCTAGCAAAATGACGCAAATAATGTTAGTCTACAGTACCTTTGTGTCTGACTGTATACTACTATATTTCATGTTTTCGTTCTTATTTGCTGAGTGATGTTGGTGTTTTGTGTTGAACAGTTCTTTTTGACACTTACAATAAACAACCAGCAGATAGCACTCTATCTACAAATAGCTGACTCACTGTTAAAGAAGCTCGTTCCCTATAGAGTGGCCCAGGGATGATGTTTTTTCTGTAGGCCAACATGTAAAAAAAAAAAAAAAAAGAAAAAAAAAGATTTTTCCATTGAATTTTGGATTATTGCAGATAATAAGCTCCGTGGCAAACAAACATTTATGATACTTACACTTTTTTTTCAGCAAGGTAATCTTCACAAATGAACACCAGTTTTATGATTATTGAAGCCTAAATGTCGCCAGAAATAGAAGAACGTCAACACCTTAACAAGATTGTAAGGCCATGTTAAGAGCGGCTCGGCGTGATGACATCATGTAGTCGCATTTAGCCACTTGTTAGCAACCCCCTTTTTAAAGACACATAGAAGCTTCAAAGTTAACAAGTTGGATATTTACTAAGGTTTTTTTTATGTCCTAGAACAAAATGTGAAAGTCTCTTCAGCTTGTGTTAACCACAAACTTTATTTCAGGCATCTAACCAAAAACCCATTGACTTTGAGACGAGAGAACCAAATGCAAAAATGCTAAAGGTTTAGGACTTATTCCTGGGGCACTCTATTGGCAACACATTAGCTTCAGACAGCTAGCATAATTGCTAACTCAAGCTGATCATAGAAAAACTAAATTCAACTTCACTAATCAACTAATTTAAATTCCACAAATCAACTGTCACAGATCAGCTGTAAAGATGCAGCTGCAACAAGAGAGTTTGGCATCGGTCTATATATGCTTGGACACAGATCTGACAAAATGGTGGATTCAGCAAATTCAAAAAGAGAGATTTTTATTAATACAATTTAAAGATACCAGATTAATTTAGATATAGTGGCATTTATTGTTTATCTTTGTTATTTATCAGGTAGTTTAACCGACATAATTTCAGCAGCATGATCTTTCAAATATCTTGAAGGCACAGTAGCAGTGGTTTGTTTGCCTCACACAGTGGGGCTGTATTTGCTGTTATAACATCATAATTGGGGTTAAGCCTTGTATTTCCATTATCTACAGTAGTAGATAACTGTTTGTTTAAATTTAAACAAAGGGGAAAAAATAGTATCACAGGGTCTAATACCTTAACTGGATGGCCAGATTTGGCCCGCTTTCACCTGTTTACTTATTCTGCTGATGGAATTAAATATGACCTGAACATTTAATCCAAGCCTAAATACAGATTTATCATTGAATCCATCGTCATCTTTTAACTACTCATCTAGATGCTTTCGTGGATGAAGTCATAGTTAAGGTTTTTGGAGTAATCACCAAGAAAGATAGGGGTAACATTTTATTTTGTAGTTTCCAATTTCCTAGAAATTAAACTAATATTTTACTGTAAAAACACTTCCTGGTAATTTGGTACTGCATAAAGGGAAAAATTTGTGTTAAATGGCAATATAAAATAAATGCCAGTAGAACCTAAAGAGTCTTCAAGTCAGTGCAGCACAGGTCAGCTTAACATTAAAAAATGTGAAATTTGTCGACAAAGAAAACACATGAAAAATACACTTGATAATAATAATGAATGAATATTTACTATCCCATAATTTGCTTGGGTTTAAATGCAGCATTGATTCCCACCTGATTTCCAGAAAATATATCACTGGAAATCAATAACTGCTCAATACAATTAATTTAAATCTATGAACTTTATTAAAACTTTGTCTAGCTTGGCCCTGTAATTAATATCAAATTACAGTTCTTTACTGTAAACTCCCAAATAAATTCTTAAGAAGTTACAGGGCCCGTGAAATAAAGCGTCACTGAAATGGGTCCAACAATTGTCAATAAATCATGCTATTAATCAGTGACATATTGCTAATATAAATTAAAGGGAATTATTCACCTTTTAAGACTGAAGATACAGTAGATGTCATATGCAATAGGAAATAAATACATATTTGCAAATCAGGAAGGCATGTGATCCCTTACATCTCTTGATTGTGTTGTTACAAAGGCAGAATGCCTCCTCTTTAAATCCACCTTGAGGTGTTGGTATGTATGTGAATGGCTTTTTTGTTTGTCATATATATATATATATATATATATGTGTGTGTGTAAATGCATTTCCTCCCCCTACATCAACCGTGCTTTTTTTGTTGTCCCTGAACACACCGCGCCTCTCCTCCTCTCATCATCAGCGTCAATCTGTGGCTGTCACTCGGAGCCGGACAGTGACTAACGACACTCCCAGTCAGTCAAACACTTATCACCACACAGGTAACACACAGGCCTGGAAATGACTGACATGAAATGGAAACGTCTCTCATTCTGTGGGCCCGGGAGCTGAAGTGAAATATTAGCTGTGGGAGAGATGGCGGATGATAAGAGGCTCCCTGTTTGGGCTGGAATTGTGGAGGTCCAAGTTCTATTACATTTCTTTTTACGGCGAGGAGTGCTATGAAGATCCTGTTTGCTTGGATAAAGGACCGCTTTCCTTTTCCATTTCCTCTCTTATATGCATCAGTTCACTTTCCTCTTCACAATACGCTTCAAATTTGCCAATGAGCCACACTCTAACTTTCTGGATGAGCTTTTTGTGACTTGTTGTAGTTGTAAATGGTGCTCAGTGGGTCATTGTTGCTACATAAGCCACTGTCCCTGAGGCTTTCTGTGGTCCACAGAACCAGACCATAGGCCAGATGAAACAAAAGACTGCAGCCCGCTCAATGTCAACGGGTCACATATGCTCACTTCTTCTCTCCTATTACTCATAGACTCCACCATGTCCTCCCTCTATCCCTCTTTTTCTTCTCACACATCTCCTTCATGCACACACACACACACACACACACACACACACACACACACAATTCCCCCTGTGCGGAAAGATGGATGGGATGTTCCCAAACCACAGGTGCTGCTCTACTTGTGAGTCTTTCGCATTCTTCACTACACAGTCCAGACCTGCTCTTTTTTCTTTACTTTTTACTGTTTTCCCCAGTGGTGATTACTACGGTGCTTCGGTTGAGGGATAATGAGGAACATGGAATATTAGTAATGCAGTGTACGATCAATCTGCCTGTCTATTAGCAGCTCTTTGGGAATGTGATTCCTTTACAAGGACAAGACAAACTTCATGAACTTGAAGCTTGATGTCCAACACTGCTCCCTCAGACACGGCCTCCCAGCCTGACCGCCACTAGAGGGGGTTAGTTTCATCTCTAACTTGTGTGTTTGCTGGTGCTGGTAACTCAATGGCGCCTACACTACAGGCTCATTCTGCTGTGCAAGCTACGCCACCCTGTGGTAGATATTAGCAGTAGTCTGTAATAAAGTGAAGGCAAGCTCACACTGTGTGTCTGGTTGATGCTTTCTCTTCAGACAGTTATATGCAGGGGATGGACGGAGGGTACTGTCAGTTGGGACACTTTTGTATTGACATTAAACAACCTTCCATTACTCACAGACTGCTTTAAAATACTTTGATCCCTGAGTGTCTGCCAACAGTTTATCGAGTTTTAAGAGCCCAACCCAAATGTAAAAGGCACAACTTTAAAATGAATCCTCCCTAGGACGGTTAGGACACCTTGTTCTGAAAAAAAAAAAAAAAGCAGGATAAATTTGGACACCTTATATTTACAATACCATTTACTCACACAATTCTTCAAAGATTGTAGATAGATAGATATTGTAAGATTTGTAAAATTGTTTTACTTCACAAAATTACTGAGATATGGAATCTGGCTTTCAGTAGTAGCTGTCAGCTCAATAGGTCAATAGGTGTATGTAGGCTGTTGAGTTTGTTTAGTTTTACATGAAATGAAAATTAAAAAAACAAGCCAATAACAGCTTGGAAGTTTAAAAAATGTTAAATGGTTAAACTCTGCACATTCAAAATATGCTCAGGGGTTGAAATGTAGAGCCCCTTTTCAACTGCACAAAAAACGCTAACACCTGATAACATCTGGCTTGTTAATGGAATAGGAAAGGTTACAATCAGCATTCACTCCAGGGTCAAATGACTCTGCAGTAGTCACAGTATTTACTGGCTCTGCGTTGGTATTACTGGAAACACAGCACCCTGGTGAATGCATTAATTTAAACCCCTTTACCTACGAGATGTATTGACGCAATGCCACAGAAGACTGTCTGTCTCTGCAATGAGTTTGAGAAAGAAATTTAATAAGTAAGAGATATATAAAAGAAGTAAGCACAGTCAAGTTTTTGTAGGCCTCCATGCTACTTTTTACCTGTTTACTAACCTGTTTCCAAGCCAGTCCGTGACATCGAACATGACACACCAAACACGCACACACACACACACACACACACACACAGAGGCATACTCGTCTGCTGCAAAGCCGTGAACACAGCTCTGGTCTATACTGGCAAAGCATGTACATGTGCTATTTTTGATTAAAAAAAGGGCTGTAAGCATTTATGAAGTTCATGCAGTAAACATTTACTCTGTGACTTCACAATGAGTTGGATGTGATTTGGAAAAGCCTTTGTCATTGTATTTGTCTACTTTTTGTTGATTTTTAACAAGGTAGGAACTATGAACAGTACTGTCATAACCGCTCCTGAGTAACTTCAAGAAGAGCAGACACACTGTGGAGTCTTGCGCAAGCTACCAACAAAATTCACACAGCTGGCTAAAGATGGTGTGAACTGATAGGCCAGAAAATCAACTTCCCAACTATGTGTTTTTTGTATGTGGCATGACTAAACTCATGACTGTACTCAGTAGAAAAAAATAACAAAAGAGTCAAAAATGTACTTACACGCCATAGATTTCAAAACGGTAAATAAAATATGAGGAATAATCAGAACGTCTTCACTGCTGAGTATGAACATGGTAAATGGCATAGTTGCTTTCTGATTTGTTAAAAATATAAATTATGATTGGAATGTACTTATCCACATATTTACGTTTAGGAGGAAAATAAACACAGAAATGGGTTTACTAATTAGTGTGATTCAGACAGTGGTGGAATGTACATTCACTCAAGTACTTTACTTAAGTACAATTTTGAGGTACTTGAATATATATATTTTGTTCTCTTTTATACGTGTACTCCTCTACATTTGAGAGGGAAATACTACACTTCTATTCCACTGCATTTATGTAACAGCTTTAGTTGCTTCTTCAGTTTAAGATTTGAAAAACAAGGATATGTTTCCTACAATTCAACACATTCTTAGAATTTGAAACCAGCCAGTTGCATAAGGTAGTTACAATGGGCCCCATTGCACGCTATTATGAGGGGCCCTAGTTACAAGTTATGAAGCACACACACACACACACACACACACACACACACACACACACACACACACACACACACATATATATTGTGTATATATATTTTAGCAACAGTGTGTCTTACTGCCGCATTTACGTTACATCCACTTGCAGATACTTGATATTGGACACACTGACATACATATTACACAGCAATCATCATTACATATCTGTATAAGACAAATCTACAAAAGAAAACAGGAAATTATTAGTTTAACTTGATTGATTTATGTAGAATAAGTTTGTAATTTGTTATAGATTGACACTGTTTTACAAAACCAGAAAACCATGATGGAGATGGGTTTGCCTTATTTAGGGCATGTATAGCACCATTTTTGTTTTAATGTGAGTTCTTCTTTGAACACGGGCGTATTTCCAGGTGGAAGTCGGGCCCCTCCACCCCATGGGCCCCAGTGCAACCGCACTGCCTGCACTGTCTATATTTACACCCCTGAAACCAGCAGTTCCCAAACTTTTGCTCAGTGACCCCTCACAAAAAGCCGTTTCTACAGGGGGCCCCTTGTCATGTTTCGGATGTCTGTGAGTTGTTGATCGTTCCACCAGAGAGTTACTTTCTCTAAAATTCCCAGATGGTTTCATTCAAATAACAGCTTAAAACTTGGAGACGTCACATCATCCAACATTTTTTTCTTTTTTTTAAATGCAAAAATTAGAGAAAAAAAAGAAAACTAATTTGTCACAGATGTTTGTTCTGTCTTCTATGACACTGGAGGGTTGGGAACCACTGGATTAAACTAGCCACTATCTAAAGTGGTTAAATTAGCATGTCAACAACAACAGTAAAATGATGGGTACACAGTGTTGAATCAGTAACAATCTCATGATTTTCTAAATATGAACACTAAAAAAACTGGGTCAATTTTAACCCAATCTGGGTCAGTTATGGTGCCCAGTACTGGGTCATTCTGGCACTGACCCAGTATGAGACCATCAAGTCACTAATCATATACAGAAAATTTGTTATTTTGACCCATTTTTTTTAACAAACAAGTCCACTGCGTGCAGGCTCAACAAGCTCAGTTAAATGAACTGATATTTGGGAAATAAATCAGTCACATGAGATAATTTACTGCTGAGCAAAAACTTTAAGTTTTGCTGATAATACTTTTACAAAAGTGAAATTTTGAACACAGGAATTAAACTCTGTTTTTACAGTTCACTGAATGTGCAGGGTTTTGTTTTCCTTGTTGTTGATGTTTTGCTAATTTTACTTAAGCAAATGATCTTAGTACCTCCTCCACCACTGGGCTTTGATCTTTAGTATATCTATTTTTATAATAACCAAAATGACTGCACAACACATGCCTCAGTTTCCACTAACACGAGGCAGTTGCAGCACCTTCTCATGAAGTGTTGCAACTGAGTGTGCCTGAAAACTTGTTTGCAAAAAAGCCACCAGAAACATTAAAAGCAATAACTATTGGTTCCGTCATCCAGTTTCTTTCAGTCCAATCGGTGGTAGCATAAATGCAATTTTGACTGACTACTGAGGAAAAGAAAAAAGACACCAATCAACAATTTTGGGATCACTGTGTCTTGTATAGATTCACAACAAGGATTCAATACAGCCACAGTGCTTTCTCTGCAGGAAAATACTATCAAAAGATTGGACAAGCTGTACTTGAGCCCATCTGATAGAAGCAATAAGATTTGCTACACATAATCATTTTGGAACGACTAATATAGGCGATTTGATACAATAGTTCTGGAAACATTACGGCCTTAGTGAAGCTTTTAATGTTGAAATGTATCATATCTCATCCAGTTAAGACCACATCTAATCTGATTATTTACAACAGTATAAAACAAAATGATGAACAGTATTTTTGCAAAAGGATATAATACATAAGTACAGTTTCTTCTTTTTTAAAGAGGTGTGAGAGTCCCTGGTGCACCCAAGATGAACTAAAGGATCTACTCTATGTGAGCCATACACTAGATTTAAATAGATATGTTGTATGATAGGGGGCGGCACGGTGGTGTGGTGGTTAGCACTGTCGCCTCACAGCAAGAGGGTTGCCGGTTCGATCCCGGGTGTGGGAGCCCTTCTGTGCGGAGTTTGCATGTTCTCCCCGTGTCAGCGTGGGTTCTCTCCGGGCACTCCGGCTTCCTCCCACAGTCCAAAGACATGTAGATTGGGGACTAGGTTAATTGATAACTCTAAATTGTCCATAGGTGTGAACGTGAGCGTGAATGGTTGTCTGTCTCTATGTGTCAGCCCTGTGATAGTCTGGCAACCTGTCCAGGGTGTACCCCGCCTCTCGCCCGATGTCAGCTGGGATAGGCTCCAGCCCCCCCGCGACCCTCAAGAGGATGAAGCGGTTAGAAGATGAATGAATGAATGAATGAATGTTGTATGATAATGTACATGCAAGAGTCAAAGCTGGGGTTGTAGATTAAACCTGAATACACAAACTTATTCAGAGTAAAAGATGTGCTGAGTGGGAACGTTGCCATTAACGTTCTCCAGTTAAGACAAATTCAAGCCATGTGCCAGGGGTCCCCACGGACATCCATGGTGAGGCCTCGGCTCTGCAGCTAAGCAGGAGCATGTTGTTATTGACTGATAGTTTCCTGTCGTGAGAGAACGATGAAGCAGAACAAAGGAGGAAAATGAAAGACTGAGTCTGTGGTCTCACCTGAATTCAGCAGGTAGGCTGCAGTTGTCTGGGGCCAACCTCATTTACCACAAAAACATGCCAGCTTTTGTTTTTTACAGTCGATGTGCGAGACTGCATCTGACATGTACTTTGTGATGTTCCTCTCTTTTCTCTTCCTCAATCTCTCTTTTCCCCTCGTCGACCTGTGTGTTAGTAAACATACAGTAACATTTGGTAGAGATGGAATTGAAGATCTTTAAATTTAACTTCCGACTTGAAACCAATGTTACAGCGTAACTAAACATCTGAAACTAATGAGTATACAGTCATAGTTTAGATATGAAGATGGGTTGATTTGCATCATAGAGATAACACAACAAGCCATGATGCCAACCTCAAAACTCAGCTGAATCTTTGTATTGACTATGATGATGCAGTTATATTGAGCCTGCTGTGTTTTGACGACTGCCTCTCAGTGTATCACAGGAATAGTGCCAACTGTACGGCCTGGTGTGACAGCAACCGCCTCGTTTTTAACAGAGGAAATTCAATGTGACCCCAGGGCAGTGAGAGTGTGGCTGTAATCATTGGTGACAGTGAAACTGAGCAGGTGTGCTCCACCTTATTTCTAGCCTGCTAGCCTTTCTAACCTTCTAGCCTGATGCCTTGCGTGAATTATGGGCGCAACTTCTGACGCTGAACCAGAACCAGCATTTTCCACTTTTCCTATTACTTTGGAATTACTTGTTGGTGGTTAGCCACCAAGATTACACACTGGGATTAACCCTGGACCGTTAAGACAACTAACTACCTTACAGCTACTTATGCTAAGTTACACCCATAATTATTTCTGCAGCAGCACCCTCAGGAATAAGGTGAATAAGACACTGGGGCATACAAATGGACAACAAATTAAAGAGCTGTATGCGACATTCAGAGCCTTCATATAGCAGCTATGTAAAGATATAGTGCAGTAATATTTGTTGTGATAGATGGTCCAGTCAAGTGTGCATGTTGTTGCATTTGAGTCCTGGGTGTGTATCCCACTGGCTAACTAATCGCTGCTGCCCTGCACTGCGTGATTAGCGATGATGACACTGTCCCAGCGCACGGTGGCGGAATGGCGTCATTGCATCAGAGTAGCACCCTCCCCATGTTAACACTGTTAGCACTGTCATCACTGTTGTTAGTACTGTTTGCACTGCTGTTGTTAGCACTGTTCATGCTGTTAGCACCATTAGCTGCTGGGTGCTGGCTCAACCATATCCATGTTGAGAATTGTGTGCAGACTCTGAATCATATGTGTAGAATTTCACATACAGCTCTTTTAAAATAGAGTGCCCACGATGAGTAGCTGTGTGCCAGGCTGGCTCAGAGACTTCACGCTCAGACTATTTGGTGTGGGAACCAAGATCATTCTATCTCTATTTTGTAATAGGACATGGCATATTTTTGCACCATGGGGAAGTGAGGCATGAGATTCACTTCCCCATGGTGCACCCAAAATGAACTTAGTAATCTACTCTATATGAGTCATAGAGTGAAAAGATTCGTTTTCTATAATTTACATGCAAGAATGTGGGAACTGAAATCATGTTAAAATTCTAAATGCTGTGCTGGAAAGCATCATTAGATATGGTGTGGCATCACCCTTACAGTCCAGTTAAAATCAAGAACTGACAACATGGTGAAAAGAGCAATGAATGTAATCAGAAAGAAAAGTACAGTTGTCCCTTCACACCATTATGGCAGGCATTATGTTTTCAGGTTGTCCATCCTATTCTCGTGAACACAATATCTCAAGAAGGCCCTGAGGAACTTTATTCAAATTTTGCGCAAACATCCCCTTAAACTCAGCAACGAAGTGATTAGATTTTGGTGACTGAAGGTCAAAGGTCAAGGTCACAGTGACTTCATCTGTCCCATTCTCGTAACTGCTATATCTGCAGAACACACTGAGGGAATTTCTTCAAATTTGGCACAAACGTCCACTTGGACTCAAGAATGAACTGATTAGAATTTGGTGGTATAAGGTCAAAGGTCAAGGTCACTGTGACCTCCCAAACATGTTTTTGGCCATAATTTCAGATTTCATATGCTAATTGTGACAAAATTTCACACAAATGTCTCATAGGATCAAACGATAAAGTGATGAGATTGTATATCCAAAAGGTTAAAGGTCACCTTAACAGTGACATCATAATGTTCTGTAAAAAAAACTTTTCTGGACATTATTTAACAACACAACTAAGAAACAGTAGAGGAGATATTTGGTCAGATACTAAAATGATGACTCTAGTCTTGAGTGTTCACCTTAAAACTGTGCCGATTGTATAGATCTTCTGTGCTGCTGCGGGGAAGATGTGTGTGAAACATCCATGTTTTCACAGACATGGATGTAAACTGTAACTGCAGCTTGGTTTGCAGAGGCATACAACCACAAGGTGGTAATTCTAGTTTTTGTTAATAATTTATTATTGTGTGTAGCACTGTGCTGTCTTGTTGGCAGCTCTGTGTGGCACTACTGGAAAATTAAAAAAAAAAAATTTCCCCCTTGAAAATCTCATCTCGTCTTGATATCAGAGATTGACATCGACAGTTTTTGTTTGGAGGTGTCATGAAACTGTGATTATGTGACACACATTTCATCACCCACAGCTCAACAACAGAGAGGAATGGAAAGCACTGCACCAGCCCACCATTTAGACTTGATTAGGTTCTGAAGTTCTCAATTTTACAGTAGTTGCACAGACGGGTCAGACAAATACAAGCTCTTCTGCTAGATTGTGCATAGAATTTCATGCAGATTGTGTGGTTTTTACTACAAAAAACAATACATCCAAGCATTCAGTTTGCCTCTTTTTGAAGTTGGTGAAACTGAAATCCTGTGCTTCGAAAGCTGTGGCTACACATGGAAAGTTTTTCAGGCAGTGACATCTGTCTATCTGCCACCTGTCTGTGCTGCAGCCGTTGTGAGGCGATTGTGGGAAACTTCTTTCATGCCAGTTTGAATGGGCATCCGTTAGCATCCACTGTGAAACTGCCAAGTCATAGCCAGACAAGGTTCAACAGTTAAGAGTGTCGGCACAGGCAGTGGCACAGACTGTCAACAGGAGGATGTCTAGTCACATCGAAAACATTGTGGAGTGAAGTGACCACATTCAAGTGCGTTTTCCACCACATTTGGTACGTTACACCAGTGAAAGCACTTAATTACTTTCCCATGTATAGTAGATAAAAATTGTTTATGTCATAACTTGTTGCTGCATTCAGTTATAGTATGAACTTGAACCTACCAACCTGCTGTGTGGTGCAAAAGGGCAATGAAAAAACTGCAACATGCTTTAGATTTTTCTCATCATTCATTTTTTAATTTGAAAATCAAAATTACAGTTTTTATTCAGATACAGCAGCACACAAACAATACACAATGAAACAAGTGTAAACAATACAAACACAAGTGTAAAAAAACATTATTTACACTAATATACAGTTTATACAGTGCTTTTATTAAAAAAAATTGTGCTTACGACTGTCAGAATATGAATGTCATGAATGTAAACTCCAAATACTGTTTTTGGTTTTAAAGTTGAAAATTTGCTCTGTTAGTAGCGAGTAATGTATGAGGAACAAAATATGATCATGTTGAACTAGGCTCAGGTCTCAAGTTTAAGATTTTAGGAAAATGGGCATTTATATGGAAAGGGCTGGGGTGGTGTCAGTGTCTGACATGACAGAGGGACGTTTGGGAACTGCTTGTATTTTACTGAGCCCTCCTTTGCTCAGACCGCCAGCACACATCTTCACAATCCTCAGGAGGTCTTGTCTGAACCGAACTCCGATGAAGACGTACAGGAATGGGTTCAGGCAGGCGTGAGTGTACGCCAAACTCTTGGCAACCTGTCCAGCTACATCAAAACCAATTACAGTTTTGCAATCGGTGATGGTAGTGTTAGCTGCTTGCGTGGCCTCCACGATCAGCAGACTGTTGTAGGGCAGCTGAGAGAGAACAAACACAAACACCACAGCAAAGATGACACGCAGGGCCTTGTGCTTTTCAAAGCTCTTGGCCTGCAGAAGTGTGCGAATTATGACAGAGTAACAAAAGATCATAATCAGTAGAGGAAGGAAGAAGCCCATGCAGATCTGCAAGGACAGCACCAGGATCTTAGTCCGGTTATATGCATTGTTCCAGTAGACCAGAGTACAGAAGGACTGCCCAGTTTGGGGCATCTTCACCTGGGCGAAGATGAACTCAGGGAGGGCCAGGAGAATGGAGACAAACCAGACACCCAGGCAGGCAAGTTTGCTGTAGAACAGCCTCTTTTTCTTCAGGTTCTGGGCCTTGGTGACTTGTACAATGGCAATGTAGCGGTCCACGCTAATGCAGGTGAGCAGGAACATGCTGCTGAAGAAGTTGATTTTATAGACAGCGGACACCATTTTGCAAAGACTGATGCCAAAGTCCCAGCCCTTGATGGCGTCAACAGCCCAGAAGGGCAGCATGCACAGGAAGAGGAGGTCAGCCACAGCAAGGTTCAGCAGGTACACGTCAGTCATTGTTTTCAGGCGGTTGCGCACAGTGGTGTAGATCCACACCACCAACAGATTACCAACAGCACCAAGGATGAAGATGATCCAGAAGAGAGGTGGCTCGTACTGCCCACGAAACTGCCTGACCCAGCTTCTGTCACAGAAGCCTGAGTTTTCAGTCGGCCCTGAACCATAGTCATCTGGGTAGTCAGAGGGGTCCTGCAATCACAAACAGACAAACAGATCATCCAATGTGGCATTAAAGAACATTTTGTGCAACAGATACACTGCCTTTTTCTCGCCTCACTTTTCATTTCCTGTCAGGCGCTTTTTTTTCTCTCTGTCCTTGTTACCAGACTCACAAGCTGCTGTCAGGTTTCACAACGCAGCATACTTCTAGTGGGCATACAGTGATATGACATCAAACGCTGTCAGTGACTTACAAGCTAACCAGAGCGTGCAAAAAAACTGCTGTCAGGTGCAGGTGTTGTGTCTATGCAGGAGAAACCACACAACTGCACAACTTCCTGCTGCTATCCAAGCCTTGTGGGGGGAGGGTGGGGGGTGGGGGGGCAGCGGTGTTAAACGATCCTGAGGGGCTCCAGAAAGGGGCTTGCAGCAGAACCCAGTACCCCAGAGGCATCAAGTTTAGATTTAGGGCAGAGATAAACAAGCTGAAGCTTCACAGACAATGGAAAATTTGATGCTGATGCGGCTGTGAATGTGACATTTGAGTATCCTAGAGATGTCTGCTTTAGATAAATCTACTGTACCTAAGAATACCAAATACATCATATAAAGAGCAGTGACATGTTTTTTTTTCTCCACACAGCAATCTTTTAAGAGTTTTAAGTTTTACCATACAGTTTTCTTTAAAATCATACTTTAAATATTACAGCATAAAAAAAAATTGAGACAAACATGCACTTAAATCACAGATGTTATGGTAAATAATCAGCACTTACAGCGTCTTTGATTGAAGCCTTTTTAATCCACTCTATTATACAGACATCAGCATTTTCTTATATAACTGCTTCATTGTTTTTCACCAGTGCTATGGCCACAGATAGTTCCCTCAAATGAATACTTACAGTTCCACCATAATCCATTCCTGTGGTCATATATGTTGTTGCATAAGTTGTAAATGGTTCCTCCATTTTTATCTACAAAGAACCAGGAGACATACAATAAGACAACACACCAAAACTCGTTTTACTCTGTAAAAATGCAACAAGCATAAAATATAACATGGAAACAAGAGGGGTAAATAAAAGTTAAATAGAACATGCCATGTAAATGTTCTCCCAGTACAACAAATTACTTACCCAGTCAGTGATGTGATGTAGAGAGCAACCTCTCAGTCACAGTTCTGTCTCTTTGTCTGGGTTGTAGCTACAGCTGGTAACTTTAACAACCAGACTCATCTTCACTGGCTTATATGGTTTCCCTTTAACCACAGGATCACGTGTTGATACACATCACTCCATCTCTATGTGCAGAAAAAAACAAGATGACTCTTGGTGCTGTATTTCTTTGTCCAAATGCAGCTGTATAAAAATATCCATCAAACTGAAAGGCAACTTGTTTTCAAGTATGATCTTTAAACAGTGGCGACAGTGTGCCAGTTTCACAAGGAAGCTGTGATTTTTAGACTTAACCCACTGAGGCATGGCCATCAAACTATAACCAAAACAATACACCCACATTCCTTCCACAGCCGAGTAAGTTTTATCAAGTCGAAGCCCATTTTTGACAGACTGTATATACAGGTGGAGCACTTAACACCTCAGATGAGTGATACATGAAACTGAAAACCGTGGGGTGTGATTTAAGATCAAAACTTGAAAAGGTGGCCGATGCTGAGATGTTGTAAGTAGCATTGTTTCATATAATAACTTCCAGCTGCTTAAAGGCAGTGTGGCCTAAAATCACTGTCAAAGCAACTGTTATCTTTCCCTTTAAAATGACCTCTTACTGAATAAACTAGCGTGTCAACATTGTGAGGGAAGTCTATTTGTGCGGTTTTGGATTTTCTGAGAATTTCACTTCATTAAGTGGTGATGAAATGTGCTTTAGTCTTCTTAGAAAACAATATCCACTTCTATGATAAAAAATAAAGTGATGTTCAACTTGTTAATGTTCATTTAAAGGGATAACTCTCCCAAAAATAAAAAATACACATTTTTCCTCTTACCTGTAGTGTCATTTATCAGTCTAAATTGTTTTAGTGTGAGTTGCCGAGTGTTGAAGATATCGGCCGTAGAGATGTCTGCCTTCACTCTGATAAAATGGAACTAAATGGGACTCGGCTTGTTGTGCTCAAAGTGCCAAAAAACACATTTGAAACAACTCAACAGCAATGTCTCTTTAAACAAACTGTGAAAATAAATAAAATTCCACCCTAATGTTTGTAAGGTAAATATGAATCTGGATCCAGGAGGTGGTTAGCTTAGATTAGCATAAAGACTACAAGCAAATGACGAAAAAAGATATGACGAGTTTATGACTCATGTGAAAAGCTAGAAGGACGAGTTCTAGGCTAGGCAAAACTGCCTCCTAGCATTCAGTGAGCACACATTAGAACAGGCTAGCGAGTGTCCAGGTGTGTATCATTGAGGGGGCTACGCCTTCAATTCCGGCAGATCGTGTGCAAAGAATTGCTTCCTCAGTGAGCTATCCTCAGTGCTACACGCCCACTGAGGATACACACATGCATCCTTAAAAAATTCTCTGGCGGAAGGACTCTGTCCTTGGTTGAATTTGAAAGATCCCCCAAAAAATTTACCCTATGACTCTGGTAGACGTCTTTAGATGTTGATATTTGGTTGAGTTTAGGTTGTGACATCAGGTGACCAAACTCAATGTTGGGACAAGGTCTGCCAGTGTCAATTTGACATAGAATACTGACAACAGATGACATATATATTTGTTGGTTTTAACCTTTGTTGTTACCCAAAGTCTACAAAAAGATATGATGTCAATGTCCACACAACATGAAATTCTAACGTCTTTAGACATTTAAAATATCTCCAACCCGATTTTAATTCCAACCAAAGTTTTAAGTCTGTCTGATGTAAGAGTCCAACGTCTTGCTGACTTCATATTGACGTCCGGTGCCAGCTGGGACAGAAGTGTAGGCGTTGCATCAAAAAAACAACAGCGGTCAGCTGCTGCCGAGTTAAAAAACATTCACGTGATATGTTTTGAAAAAACAAGAACTTTCTGTGAAGACAGGGAAATGCAAAGTTCATTGGTATTGCCAAGAGTATAGGGAAATGAACAGCATGACAAATAGTCACACAGCTGACCACACTGGCATGAAACACGGCAAAGCAGAAAGTCCCTTTGATACCAACTGCGTCAACTGAAGTTCAAATAAAACTGATGATAAAATACAAACTCATCTTGAGACTCAGGATTGATTTTGTGGCATAAGTCTGAGTTTACAAACCCAGCGATGACCTGGTTTGAAGTCTTTATTAGTCAAGGGAAGTGTTTACATCAGACCTGTTTCCTGTGAGCGTGTCTTACCTTTGTGGAGGTGTTTTGGCCTTTGTGAAGGCCCTCTGTATGACAGGAGTGGGGTGCTATCTCCACACAGTTTCACTTCCTGACCTAATAGGACTTTTAGCATATTGTCAACACTAGATGCAGAGCGTGTGGGCCATCAGCTCTTCAGTCTTCTACCGAATGCTGGTTGCATTTCTCGGTTTTGATCAGAGTGAGACATGGGGAAACGTCTGTGTCATGATCAGATGAGTGTCTTCCTTCTGCGAACAAGCTGCTGAAGAAAGTGGTTGACTGAGAGGTTTCACTCACAGTATCACTTGCAGCAAAGTGCAGCAAGTTGACTTCAGTGCTTTGATCTATGAGCCTATAAAACGCAGTGTGTGACATACTGTAGCAAGTCAATATTAAACTTTATACCCTCATAGACAAAAATAGAAGACAATGATGCATCAGGTCCCACGGTGAAGAGTATAGATTCACAATGAGGTCATTTGATCTTTGCAAAGAGATGGTGGCTTTGTTGGGAACTAATGTACTTGGTTTCATTGAATGTTGCCTGCATGAACATTTTTTGACTTATTTCATATTGAGTCACATCCACAGCTCATTCACTTACGTTTGCAATTATGCTCATTGTCCTTTCTGTAGCAGACAAAGGAAAAAAGACCTTCCTTAGGTTCATTCATCAAGTTTGCATACTTTTATCAAAACTTCCCGATGACAAAAAGTCTTTAAACATGTTTTTTTGAGCGTTGAGCAATCATTCTAAATGGTTGAAGACAACCTAATTTCATTTAAAACTGAATAATAAAAAATTAACTTCTCAGAAAAGTCTTTGGCAGTTAAAGCTTTCTCAGTATCTTTATTTAAGATGTAAAAATAAAGGGGGGGGGGGGTTGAGGTTGCTACACCAAAAAAATTTGAGCATCAAACACTTGCTTTCCTGCATTCTGGTGTATTTTTGTGCACCAATTTGTGCGGTTTCTGCATCAATATATGTCGTAAATGTCTAATTTTGTCAAAATAACAGTCCTCTGCTACTTTAATGTTTTTATTTGCACATTCTAAATATTTAGGGGAGTGTGTCCCCCATGTCCCCCCCGGAAATCTACACCTGTGTGTATAACATTAAAAGGTGCCAAATCTGCATCAGATTAACCTTTACTGGATGACTATGACTGCCTGATGCTCTATATTCTATAACCTTATATTGACAAGTATCCTGGTTTTAAATATATTCATTTCAGTCAATCTGGAGCCTCGTCCTACTACATGCTGTTAAGAAAAGTCAGATTCACACCATGACATGTGAATGACCTGACACTTCTTGGGCCTAAAATGGTGAAAAAACATTGAGAAGCCATGAATTAGTCACCAGTATGCAATGATGATTTAACAGGTAGCAGTGCATGACGAAAGGGGAAAACCTCTGTCTGGCTAAATAGTCTGACATTCTGTACATTACATTTTCAGCTACAGCTTGATCATTTAAAAGGCACGTCAACAAGTTTCACAAATGATAATGTAGTCACATAGTCAAATAAAGCAGCTGCAGTGACCCAGCTGTACAACTTACACCTCGCTATCCTGAGAAAAACAGGTAAACGAGAAGCACATTTTAATCGTACTTGTCAAAGTCAAGAGTGCACTGCAAAATAGTGAACACAATGGTAATGCGGTGTTTCTTATCTAAAATATATGGCACATTGAATAGAAAGTGAGGTTTTTTATTTGAACGTGATTTACATATGAATTGATGACTCTGTGGTGACATAGACATAAATCAGTCAGCAGTTTTTAATCATGTTTCACATGCTACTCTTATAGCACTGCATCACAGCATCATAGAGCTAAAATGACACATTTTTTTCATCTGTAGCCTATAGGTTTTAGCTTCTAACTATCTTCATTTTTTTAACTTGTTCTCGCTGCTGAGGGGGTTTGACGTCCTGAATATATCCTTCGAGCTCTGTGCTAGCTCTGCCAGCTTGGGCTTGACAAAGGGTCAACTGGGCCTAATTTTAAAAACAAGAAATTTAGATGGGCCATGGGACATTTTTTCATCACTGTACTCCTAGTCGGTAAAGCTCAATATCCTCAGCACATAACTCAGGAGGAACACCCACCCTTTGCCAAAGACTGCATACACAGAAAAGACATACAGACAGAAAAAAACTGGCGACGAACAGCACACTAAAAAGAGACTTAAACCGAGCTCAAGCCAGCATGGGTTTTGAATCCTTTCAGGTCTCCTAGCGCCAACTTAACTACTTTCATACACTATATATGTAGTTCATATATTTTTTCTTATATCAGGTGAATGTATGCTGGGCCATTCGGAGGTTGCCTTTGGCCGGATGTTGCCACCAATTTAATAGGCCGGCTGCAAAATCTTTTGAGACATGTAATACTGGGCTATGCAAATAAACTTGCCTTTGAAAGTAAACTGTATTTAACTTTGGATCCACAGCAGCAGTGGTGGGCTAAATAGACAATTATGCAATTGTAGTAGATGATAAAAGATAGTGTAACAACAGTATAGGTAGTAAAGACGTATCTAGTCCATTATACGGCTAAATGGATCCACAGTATTAGCCACAGCTCACAGACTAAGCTTTTAGCATCAAAGCCACTGAGTGCACTGAGTGGTGTAAAGTAAATCTTATTGCTTATGAATTCAATGATTTGTTTGTAAAGGAAAGAAAGTGTTAATTATTTTTTTCAAAATGTACATGGAGGCCCGCCCACAGAAATGGCCAGGCCCCTGAGAAGTTCCTGTGAAAAGTCCCTCCCCAAGTTTGCTTTACGCATGTCAAAGGATGCATGTAAACTGAGAGAAACCCTCAGTTATGGGGGCTACATAGACACGTTCATCCTCTGCCTCACAGGTGGTGGTGGGCCAGGTGGTTTCCGTCACTTTCTAGGTACTTCATGGCTAGTAATGTTAGCTTCATTGTTAGCCTCCTGGCTATTGATAGCCTTTTCAGCCTGTCTGGGAGCAGCTTTTTTAGCTGATTGAAAAAAGTTGGCCATCATTACATTATGTTTTGGGTTTAATACCCCTTTCCAGCTTCCTCTTTTTCTTCTTTTTCTGGCATCCCAATTTATGTGCAAGTCCTGGCATAGCAAGAAAATTCACTCCAAAATTATCTAATATTTTAGATCAGTACATTTCTTGGGTCAAGTGACTGGCAGACCACCTGTGCTATGTTTTTTTTACGAAACTGTAGCATACAAAAAAAAAGACAGAAAAAAAGACTCATGCTATTTTCAGGAGAAGGTGTTTTCATTATGAAACCGGTTACATTTTAACCAATTAAACAATAAATACAATGTTTGACTTTTTGTTTCAATGAGCACTGCTTATATTGCTTATGTTTAGGATGAACGTGATTATTGCTGGGCCCCCTATTAATGGCTGGGCGTCAGAGAGCCCCCACTCCCCTTATGGGCAGCCTTGGGTTTCACTTTAAGTAAAAAAAAAAATGCGGTTTAGCATTCTGTTTAGTTTGTCACTGCTTCCTTGGATACAGCAGCTTTTAAGCCATTCAATGTGCATTTGTAATGAAAACCGAAAGATTAAAGCCATCTGCTGTTCCTCTAAAAATCACACCATCATTGTTTTAAATGCCACACACCACTCTGGACATCACCTTTAAGCCAGGCACTTAGTGTTGTTTCTGCTTGGTGACTCTGGAGAAAAACCAAACAACAGAAACTTTTGTCTTACTAGTGAAACTGAGAAAACCCCTTTGATGAGCAGCAAGCTACTGTGAATGGGTACACCGCTTTGACATGTATTAACAGTTGCCCCATATTGTGGGAAAGTACTGTCACTGTTGCTGCCGTCAGCAGTGCATGAGAGTTTGGTACCGAGAGACACTTGTCACCACTTCCTGTGTACCTGCTCGCTGTGATTTATTTCATGCACTGATAGACAACTGTTCTGCATTTGCATCCTATATCTGAAATCATCAGCAGATTTCCCATGACGGTTTCTCTTCAGCTGCTAATAACAGAAAACAGATGCATGCAAATTTTAACTCACAACAATAAGCACACAACTGCTAAACAATCACATTTTCTCACTCTTTATTTTGGTATAGGAATAAAGACTGAGAATAGAGAGAGACTGAGTAAAGGTGGATAAATTCTTATCCACCTTTTTGTACTAGTATCACCTTTTATCTTCTCTGTTTTGACAACAGAACAAATAGGTTTTACAGAATTTTGTTTTCAGTGCTGTATGCCTTTCACATTTTTTCTCATTAGTGCCATTTTACCCTGCCCCTTTTGTCTGCACCTATAGGAAGAAAAGTACACCATGCATACAACTCCTGCACATGATGCAAAACCAACAAGGGTTTAAGTCAGGACAGACTGTGGCTTGAAGAGTTTCACTGAAAACAACAGTGGGGTTGACGGTTGACTGATTGGTGACCACTTTGTTTCTTACTTTGCCACTATCTCAAACCATGGCAAAAACAATGCGAGACACTTGAAACAGTTGAAGAAGCAGATGAAGTGACTAAATTTGTGAATTTCAAAAGAAATTTTCACATTGTGTAAGTGCAAAGAGATAAAATAAGATCCTATTTTTGAGTTCTGGTGTAAACAAACAGCTGGAGGAAGCATTTCACAATCATCTCTGTCTCTCTGATTTCCTGATATTTAATCGGTTCAAACACAGAGGAACTTTTTTGTCTTATTTTACTAAATTGGTCAATCTCCCTGATTGAGCAGGACATTATACAGATCCACTTAAGATACCATCATAATAGCCTTGCTTAAAAATGTATACAGCCTTTAATTTATGTTTTGTGTATCTTGATTTGCCAGCATGCAACAAGTACAGTAACAGCAATATTCCCCCTTTTCCCCCTATTCCCCTATTTGCTCACTGTGGGCTTTGTAGGGTGGTAGCACCACAATAACAACACTTAATAAATCTGGTAAAACGTCCACATGGACTCAATGATGAACTTATAAGAATTTGGTAGTCAAAGGTCAAGGTGACTGTGGCCTTGCATCTGTCTTATTCTAGTTAACATGATATTGCAAGAACATCTTGACAGAAATTCTCTAAATTTGGCATAAACATCCACTTGGACTCAAGCAATAAACTGAATTTGGTGATTGAATGTCAAAGCTCAAGGTCACTGTGACCTCCCGAAACATGTTTTTGGCCATAACTCAAGAACTCATACACTAATTAAGACAAAATGTCACACAGATGTCTAAGAGGATAAAACGATGATGTGATGACATTTTTTATGCAAAAGGTCAAAGGTCAAATTCACTGTGACATCATAATGTTCTGCAAAAACACTTCTGGTCACTAGTTAATGTCATAACTCAGGAACAGAGGGAAAGACAGTTGGGTAGATACTGAACTGATGACACAAAACCTGGGTTTGGTTTTTGATACTAAAAGTAAAGAATGTTTTCCTTGGTGTCAGGTAGTTGTAAGAAGTTGCTGGGTCGTGGTGACATTGGTTTGAGTTACTGCAGGTGACCGTGGACAGACCTCCTACACAACTTTGAACCATCATGCAATTGTGAGCTGTATGCAGGCACTTTGTGAGTGTTGTGTCTTTGAGACCAAACCCTCGTCCTTTTTTACCTAAATCAATGCAAAGATGAAGAAGTGTGTGCAGAAGTTAACTTTTCTGAGGGACCTGAACTGTGTGCAGACAATCGTGGCTCTGACTCTGAATCATATGTGTAGAATTTCACATACAGCTCTTTTAAAATAGAGTGCCTATGATGAGTATCTGTGTGCTAGGCTGGCTCAGAGACTTCTCTCTCCGCAGACTCAGACTGTTTGGTTTGGGAACCAAGATCGTGTTAACATGACATCTCTATTTTTTCAGTTACTTCTTTTTTTAAAGAGGCATGAGATTCACTTCTCCCATGGTGCACTCAAGATGAACTGAGGGATCTACTCTATATGAGTCATGCAGTAGAATGAAAAAGATATGTTTGATATTTATTTACATGCAAACGTGTGGGAAACGAAATCATGTTAAAATTCTAAATGCTGTGCTGGAAAGCATCATTAGATACGGTATGGCATCACCCTTACAGTCCAGTTAAAATCAAGAATTGACATGGTGAAAAGAGCAATGAATGTGATCAGAAAGAAAAGTACAGCCGTCCCTTCACACCATGGAGAGAACTGTTGTCAGACATGCAAACTGATGGACCCATCACACATCATGTATTCTGAATATGAACTATTACCTTCAGGCTGACGTTACAGAGCCAGCAAATGTAAAAAAGACAGCTGCTTTAAGCTTTCCTAAGTTTTCAGACTGTAAAAAGTGGAGGAGTCCAATACTGGCTTTTGAAGATATGCAGGGCAGATGTCCCCTGTATCTCCTCCTCTCCGAACTGACGATAGCCGTGGCCGGAGGCATTATGTTTTCAGGTTGTCCATCCTATTCTTGTGAACACAATATCACAAGAAGGCCTTGGGGAAATGTATTCAAATTCTGCACAAACATCTCCTTGGACTCAACAATGAATGGATTAGATTTTGGTGGTTGAAGGTCAAAGGTCAAGGTTATTGTGACCTTGTCTGTCCCATTCTCACAAACAGAACACATTAAGGGAATGTCCTCAGATTTGGCACAAACATCCACTTGGACTCAAGAATGAACTGATTAGAATTTGGTGGTTTACGGTCAAAGGTCAAGGCCACTGTGACCTCACAAAACATGGTTTTGGCCATAACTGAGGAATTCATACACTAATTATGACAAATCACACAAATGTCTAATAGGATAAAATGATGATGTGATGCCATCATATACATAAGAATAGACCTTATTTATTAAGTGCTTTTACAGGAGAATGACTAGTCTTGTGGTACTACCACCTTAAAAGTGCTGAGCAGAGCATATTAAGATCCAAATCTGTGTATAAAAACTTCCTTACTTCCTGTCAATAAGAAAGTTGTAGAACATGTTCATGCAGACCATGTATTAAAAGGTGTTTGATAATGACAAATAAAGAGCCAATATGCCACTACTATGCATGCTAATATGCAACTAGTTAATGATGAATATGTGTACCTCAATATAAAGTGTTACCAAAATATTACACCTCGAGTTTATTTCTTCCTGTGTTGCTGAAGTGTTACTCCACTCCACACTGTCTGCGTTCACCTTTATCATGCTGACTGAGGTATCAGGGGCTTTCTGGAGGCTCAGTGACTATATCCTATATGTGGACAAATGTCTCCCCTCTCTCTTTCTTCCCCTTTGTCTTTGCTTTCCTCCTCAGAGCCATATAGTGATTAACACATGAAGGAATACTGCAATATGAAAACTGTTCATAGTCTCCCACATCCTCTTAAATACCTGGTATATATTTATCAGTGATTATATCAGCAATTGCATGAATTGCAGCCACATTTAGCCACTGAGATCACACATCCCCATGTCATGCAAGTGTACAGCTTTTCATGGTTTTGGAAAGGCATATATTTTAGTGATGTGTGCATTATTGCAGTCTGGCGCCCCCTTGTTAAACCAGTCAGAAACAGTGATGTTTAGTCAGTCTTAAAATCTATCATGATTAAATCATATATAATTTCCTTCCACTTCCACTTTCTTATTGTTTATCAGTGTCAAAACACCCTCAAGCCTATCCCAGCATGCAGTGGGCCAGAAGAGATAGTTATTCTCAGTCCTTCACGGGGCATATTTGCTCCCCAATATTTTCATTAGGGCAGCATATATAGCACAGCTAAATATTAGACTACAGTCATCGGTCAGTAAGCCATTTTCAATTTTCAACTTGATGTCCAAATGATTAAATATACCCTAAACCTAAAGTGAAATATTCAAATAATATGATTACTACCTACAATGACCACACACTTATTTGTTAACAGCTTTTATTACCCCATACTTTGCACAATACAAACAAATGCACATCTAGTGTAATATAGGGTAGATGTATCATACTCTACAAGAGCATTGCTTCATGAACATCATGTATATATTCATTTTTTTTTAAACCTCACACTCCATCACCCACATCAATACGAAAAGTACACAGTTAAAGATTCCAGACAAAAATATTCTATGCCCTTTGTTTGGGGAAGTAGGGAGATCATTCTAGACCGTGATCCACGTCATTCAATATGCGAGAGCAGAAAAAATAAATGCGAGAACGTTTTGGTATATTTTCGATGATCAGACTTTCACAGAATGTCAGATCAATGGAAATATTTTATGTGGAATGCAATTAAATCTTTAGGTAACAAATTAAAGCGGGGTTGACCTCAGACGGTCAGGAAACGTTATTTTGAAGCTGCTGGTTATTAAACAAAAGGTTTGTTGGGGTCTAGCTCAACAATGTTTGCATTTTAACTAAAAAAGGGGGGCTGCTAAAATAATATCAATTACCCAGTGCTAGAGAGCTAAACATCACCTATAACCATCTGATAGATAAGACTCCAACTCTTCAGGCAGACAGTGTGTATCTGTCCAAATCAGCAAACGGACAAGGCCTCTTCAGACAGGGACGTGACAGTAATTGCATAGAGCACTGAGGGAAGTCTGCTAGCTACTGTAAGTGAGCTCCAAAACTGAGACGTAGAAAAGAAGCACAGCTGAAGAAGGCTATCATTTATCACTACCTCATTAGTGTGATCAGATGTGTGTACTTGCGACCTCCCCCCACACCCACACACACACACACACACACACACACACACACACACTCTTTACTAAAGCCAATAACTACTGAAGATGCCAGATAAAGCATGAATAAACAATTCCTCGTGGAGGTGCTTTGTTTCTGTCTCTCTCGTCTCACAGCAGTGGAACTGATGGTTTCTTGTCCAAACCACAGTCATAAATTTTGGTCCTGTCTCACGCTCTGGACACCTGTTTAACCAGCTGTCTTTGGTACAACTCATTCATTGGGCTCATATCTGGAACAGACACACAATGAAAGTGTTACAACCTGAAATTAGACAAATATCTTTGTAAGAAAGACAGTTTTACAAGTTAAAAAAAGACAAAACAGAATAACTTAAAGGGCCATACTGGTATGTTTGCTTGTTTTACATTACTGCCAAATATTTTCCATAACATGCCATAGTTTTTTAGATTTTCCCATAGACTGTATAAAAGAAGCGGACAAAGATACCGTGACATCATCCATTATTGTGAAATACCATTTGGAAGCCTTGATTTGGCATTTTGGCTGTTGTCATCTTGTTTTTTAGAGCCAGAAGTGACCATATTTGGAGCCAGGATGGAGCTGTAAAGGAGTGAGGGGTGGATCTGCCGGGAGTGGTCTCCAAAGGTCTATTGCTGCTATCCATTGCAAGTTGGAAATCAATAATTGACTAGGTATTCCTGACTTCTGATCTTAATGCGCGAAATGTATCTGCTCGGGAAAACATAGATGCCTGCAGAAAACTGATGGTTGTATGTCAAGTCTCTGAGCTTCAAAAGCATCCACAGAGGAGATACATCAGTTACCAAAGCACCATTGGCAAAGAGAAATTGTGTATAAAATAATTTACTGTCTTGTGTGTTTTGCTAAAAAAACAAAAACACTCCATAAAACACTACATAAAGTGAAATAAATTATGAAAATATCATTATGCTCAGTTCACTGCGTGCGCCGAAATGTTGCTGTGACATGTGTTTATGTTGGCAAACTCAGGCTAGGTAGATCTTGCCGGAGTGTCTGACTTTAATGTCCAATGTGAATGACAATTCTGATGCACTTTGCCATGTGGGAGGCTATTTTTTTTCCAAATTGCAAGTACAATGGATTGCAACATTTGCAGCACTGGTGGTGGTGAAGTGGGTGTGGATGAGGGAGCTCTTTGTGGAAAATTTTGCCCCCCTGTCCATAATTCCTAATGGCTGGTCTGGTAGTAGCCACTTGTCTATCACAAGGTAGCCACGCCTTAACGCATACCCCCTTTTAGCATCTATTTTACTTTAAATGTGACCATAATTTCAAAAATAATCATACTGTATTGAAGATGACTTGAAACTAGTGGTTGAGACCAAAAAACTCTTCAGGAAGATGTTTACTGAGGTAATAAATCAAGTGAGAATTGGGGTTATTTTCTCATGGACTTCTTTACACTTGCACTACTTTTTGCAACCAGTGGAGTCACCCCCTTCTGGCCATTAGAAAGAATGCAGGTCATTGGTTTCACTTTACAGATCCGGAAGCTACGTCTACTTCTTTTATACAGTCTATGGATTTTACGATTGCATTTTCAGGCAGCCTCTTTATGAATGGCACATTCCTGATGATGATTGAATTGTTTTACACTTAATAATGAAAGCTCACCTCTGCAATCGTTTCCTAATTTCTTTGATCTGCTCATTTTTCTTGGTCAGGATCTCCTTCATGTTGCGGTAGGCCGCAGTTTGCTGGAACTTCTTGTCCAACTCCTGCACACCAAACATACGTAAAAATTTTGTTCAACATTTGATACGTGCTAACTTAACTTAGAGGGAAATGCCACAGGGACATACCTTCTCTGCCAAGGAGAGCTGCTCCTGCACTCGCAGAAGTTCATGTTTGGCAGAGATCAGGTTCTCCTGCAGATCCTTCTGGGAGGCAGTGTTGGCACTAAGAGACCTCTCATAGTCCTCCCTCAGAGCTGCCACCGTGTCCTCGAGACTGCTGATCTCCTTGGATTGCGCAGCAAACTTGAAGGGAAAGGAAACAACATACAAGTTCATATGGAGGGAACGACAACCAGTGCTAATACTACAGAATCAAAACCCTACTCCTACACACTGTGACGGACAGAAGCAACACTTTGTTCAGCGGGATACATACCATGTGAGGTCCAAGTTAGCAGATAAAACCATATGATAGCAAACGTTCAGATGAAACAAAATAATAAAAAAGCAATAACAAGTATTAAAATGGAAAGCAAACTCAAAATGTCACAAAAGAAGATGATGCAAGATTTGCACGCCAAACTCCAACAGTACCTGCTGTTCACCTTGCACCTTCTGAAGGTCTTTCAGAGCTCTCTCTGCCTTGGTTCTCTCGTCCAGGGCACTCATTGCCTTGGAAAAAATAATCAGAGCAGTTTAATTAATTATGTAAACTAGAGGATGAATTATAAGAAAGGATGCTGTGTGCCTTATTGTTATACCTGGGCTTCTAAAGTCCGCAGCCTGGCTTTCAGTTTATCATTCTCCTCCTGTAGTCTTGCTATCTCCTAGATAAATATTAAAGATAGATGTGAAGGTGTGTATAAATGTGATAATGAGGGCACAACATTCAACAATTAATCTGTATTCATGCAACATATTCGTTTACCTTGTTAAGAAGTTCAGACACTCCACCTTCATTCAGTGGTGCTAGCTTGGGTTTGCTTGTTTCCTGGTTTATCTGGAAATAAAGTAAGCACTTAAGACGGAACAGTTCTTATGTCTCAGTCGTAAACACGTTGGCTAGACCTCCGTGTTACTATGTGAGAGTAAATATCTTTATATCCATTTTGCTTTCCTTAGCAATGTGATGATGGCACGAGAAAGGTGCGAATAGCCAACCCAATGAAAGAGCAGACATTCAGAGCAGAAAGTTAATTTGTTTTTCTTAAATGGTAAAATATGAAACCACACGTCGACCTCAGTGGAGTGTGACTTCTGAACCGCAAGGCTACGTGTGAAGGACAGGTGGTCTGACATGAAAAACAGCTTTAGATATTCACATGAACACTGTGTTGCTCTCTAGCTACTGAATTCTATGTGGGTTTGGTATTCTTTGAACAAATGATTAATGACAACTGCACTGATGGTGCTGTTTGGGGCTCTATATGTGACAAAGCTGCACATTACACTCACCTTATCAGTGGTTTTAAAGTCTGTCTTCTCAAATTCAGCCACTTGCTCTAACAGCTCCCTATACGGGTAGAAGAGAGAAGTAATGGGCAGTGGAATAATGATGAAAATTAAAGAGAAAAGGTACAAAAAAAGCTTGAAATCTTTTATATACCCTATACATTTTTAGACAAAATGAAACATTTGTCAGTATCAATGTCAGTATCTTGTGAGCAACACTGAACAGTGTGACACTGATCTGATGATATGTACTATCTCACCTAACTCGCAGTCTGCCACCACAATGTTTTTGAAATCGCAATAATCTACTTGGCGGTTATGTATCCTTGGCAAGGAAAAATAAACACCCTTTTTCTTGATAGCAGTTTAGTACTTGCTAAAGCATATGATATAAGATATATGCTTGTGGTGAGCAGAACAGCACTCTGAAAAGCTTAAATGTGGTTTCTAAAAAGTAGCAGAACACACGTAGACTGTGACACAGGGTGTGTTCCTTGCTTTAGACACCGTATCAGTCACGTACTTTAGGGCTGAACCCTGAGGGGAAAAAAAAGCATAACTCTGAGGCTTATTTATCCACCCACCACCATGTACATTACAAACAAAAAAGCTTTTTCAAAACAGGCTCAGTGTTTTAACAAGGTGAAAGGTCGCAGAGGTCAGGAGGTACATTGAGTTCACTGGAATATCACAGTAGTACATTCAAATCTATGCACAGGGACTGTGGCGCTTTACAGTGATGATGGGTTTGTAACATGCTGAGAGCAGACTGTGGCTAAAGTGTTAATTTTATGACCTTTTTCTGTGATGCCAAAGACCAGATCAGACAATATGAAGGTAGTGAACATGGAAAGGTCTGGCTTCCTCAATCTCTACCAAAAAGAGGAACAGATTGACGTGTGTCTTGGGCTTTGGTTTTACCCTCAAATAAACAAAACTGTGAACAATAGCCATTGATATCCTTCAATGTCAGAACAGATTCCTCTAAAGTGGGAGTTATTTTTAATCTATATAACAACCACTATGCTCTGACACCTGACTATATTTGTGCCAGAAAGCCTTAATACATCCTTGTCAAAATGTCAGGAGTGCAAAGTACATTCTGACAGCAGTTTAAATATGATTTATCTTTATTGCTGATATCATATGTACCTGCCCGCACTGCTGGGTTCAGGCTTGTAATATGAAGAGGCTGTTGTTTCCTGCTTGGAAACAACAGCAAGAACAGCCATTTAGGTAATCTACGGAGCCCCTAAAGTTGCCACAGGTGATATTTTAGATAAGATAATAACTTACGCGCACAAGATTAAAAAAAAAAAAAAATCACCTTTTGGGACTGTAAGTGCTTCGTATGATTCTGTTTTACTGTACAGAATTTTTATTTTATCACACAAGGCCACAAACTCTGTGTGACATCCCCACCTCAAAAGTATGCACTCATAAAACATGAGCTACCAGTAATCACTGAGAGTAATGTAATATTAACTTTATTAAATGAAAAAGTAGTACATTTTTCACTGTACATGTGTGACAAACCCTAAAATTGAAATAGCAACTTTAATTTTGCCAAAGACATTTTGCCATTTACCTCAGTGGTAACTGTAAACAATAAAGAAAGTTTTACTTTTAGTTGGAAAAGCTTTGTGATAAACGCAGCTGAGACTTCTGTAATTTGAATTTTTGAGAGGCTAAAAGAAAATTTAATGGAATGCGTCTTTCATTAGGAAGGATTTCCTTTCGAAGGTAGAAAAACTTAAAGAAGAGCTGTAGTTAGGTTTGAAAATTATCCTGAAAAACAGGCGATGACCCATCGCTTTTACGT
The DNA here is from genome assembly GCF_006386435.1 of Epinephelus moara. Lineage (NCBI taxonomy): Eukaryota > Metazoa > Chordata > Actinopteri > Perciformes > Serranidae > Epinephelus > Epinephelus moara. Next base: position 14,804,297 of record NC_065516.1, read on the forward strand.
CCTTTAAATTTTTTTTTTTAATACTTTGAGATTAATCACCACTCACCACTCTACTCACCTCTATCATACTGGGCTGGCGGCCAAAGTCTCAAAATGTGATTTTTTTTTTTTGTAACTTTGATGAACTGACATTAAAATGTACTGAGAAAATGGCACAAGTTGTGTTTTTTTTAGCCTAACTGAACATCTTTTAAAAGGAAACCAATATAGTGGAAAAAAGGGGTTGTATATATGTTGTGCATATGAGCATGTGGCTTGACAATAACCTTTTTGCCTGCCACACACTGTAATATGCACGCTATCTCAACCTAAACAGCTCTGAGGAGGAAGTGGTACAAAGTGGAAAAGTTTTTCTCATGAACATGAAGGTGTATTGCATGTTTAGAGACATAGCTCACTTCTTAGTTTAGTGTGGCACTCTGACCTCAAACTGTCACATCATTTTGAATTAGTTTAATGTGAAAATGCTTTTACTGCTTATTTAATGTGGAAGGGTCAGAGATCTGATGCAATATGTCATGCACACATGTACACAGTATAAAAAAACTATATTTCAGGACATAAGAGCGAAGTGTGTTATATTCCATAATATCTGAATAAGAACCTTATGTAGTCATGTGGGTGCAAACCTGATTAGGTCACATTTCATCAAACGTTTGCTGTTAGTCTGTTAACTCAACAGTTAACAGGAAGCTGAATCTGCCTCCTTCCTCACTGCTCACCTGTTCTCCAGCTCTGAGATATCACTCTGCAGTCGCAGGTAAAACTTCTCTGCCTGTGAGAAGAGCTGCCTGAGCAGCAGCACATTAGTGTGGGCTGTATTGATGAGCTCCATCTCCACCTCCCCACGCACCACCGCCTGCAGCCCATCCAGCATCTCCTTTACCTCGTCCACTGTGAAGGTTTCCTCCACCAGCCTCCGGAGAGAAACACACACACATTACAGCTTCATCTGGACTAAAAAAGCACTTTATTATTGTGTTATAACAGTGAACGTACAAGCAATGGCACCAATAACTTATGAATGACCAGTCACCTGCTGTCTTTGAGCTCTTCAAAGCAGGAATCAATAGTCTTTAGTCTCAGGACCCTCTTTGATCGTGCAAACCGCATGTAATTGATGACTTCATTCTGATGGTGTTCATTAAATCCAAATTCAGCCTACATGGAGACAAGGAGAGAGAAACTAGCAATATACTGACAACAAAAATGAAAGATGGGCAGAGAGAGACAGGCTGTAATGGAAACCACAGCTAGCTTATGAGCTAACTTGAAGAGGATTTTCCCCTGCTAATATGACGGCCTATTCACATGAGCTAGCACCTAAACGTGTCATCTCTGGGGAGTGCTTGCTAACTGTCCACTCGTCTTTGAATAAAACAGATTGAGACGATTAGCATGCTAACTTCTAAAAGCACACAGGTGGCCTGGCTACCACGTAAACAGCAAACGATCGCAGCTACTTACCATGGTGGCTGTGCAGCTAACGTTAACGTTACTAAGTTAGCTAGCTTGTAGACTGAGATGATTCAAAGGAAAAATGGGTGTTTCAGCCTCTAATTTAGGCCACGCAGCGAACAGACTAGAAGCTAATGGTAGAATGCTAGAGACGAGCGTTTTAGTAAACTGTTTTGTACTTATACTTTAAGTCGGTGAAGAGGCTAAAGGAGGGTTATATCATAGCTGTAAGATTATCTGACAGATTTGCTAGCCTAGCTCTCCGGCTAGTGTTTGCCTTGAGAATGCCTTGGTAACGGAGAATAGCGTCATTGCCTTGGTTACTAGAGGTGCGTTCAGCGGCGCTACGTACAACACGAAACAACAAGTTACATGGTCGAGATGTATGACTACGGAAATAAAATATATGAATATTATCCTATATTTTAGTAGTCATTTCATCAACATATTAGCCTATGTTAGTGAATCTACTGTCGAAATAGTCAAATTGCGTATAATTGATAGACTTTAACGGTCATTATACGCTATAATAAATTGTGCACAGTGCAAATATCTTTTATATGATATATTCCTTTATGTATTTACTGCTTCATTGTTTCATTGTTTAATTTACCCGAAACTGAAATTATAACTGCTTCGTTTTGGAAAATATTCTGTTTTCTATATAATTATTTTCTATTTTGTTTTTTCCTTTTTGTTTGTTACCTTTTTTTTTTTTTCACCAGCCTACATTTTTATACAGTCTATGCCTACATGTTGTGACAAATAACCGTTATATGACTATGATTTTAATTAAGATAAAAAGGTGTTTAAATTTTATATTTTAAGGCATTCATTTTCTGTAAAAGTCCGTCAGCATCAAAGGATATATTTTTTCATTTTTATATTTTTTATGTTTATTTTTTATTTAATTTTTCATTATTTTAGTTTTTCATTTGTTATTTTATTTTATTTTAATTTTTATTTTATTTTATCTCATTTGTATATGTTTTATGTTTATTTTGTATTTTATTTTTTAATTTATTTTATTTTATTATTTTATTTTTTAATTTATTTTATTTTATCTCATTTTTATATGTTTTACATTTATTTTGTATTTTATTTTTTCATTTATTTTATTTTACAAATTATTTTATTTTATCTCATTTTTATATGTTTTATGTTTATTTTGTATTTTCTTTTTCTTTTCTTTTATTATTTCATTTTAAAATTTATTTTATTTCATTTCATTTTGGTCATAGCATGACGACCACCAGGTCTGACTCCTGTCATTCTAGTGGTAAGTTACAGGTGTGTGACTTTAGTTCGAGAAGTGAGGGGACACAACAGTTACGGATGGGTGTGGGTTAAACGTACAACATGTCCTGTATTTTTGTGTCGCCAAACTGGCAATTTGGCCTGTTTGTCAATACATTGTATTAAGCAGTAGATGGCAGTGTTGAGCTGTAAGTATGAGAGGTCCTGAAAAGATTTAGGCTTAGACCTCTGCCTCTGCTCCTTATCATCATCACCAGCACCATTTTATACTGAGAAAATCTACATGCCTTTTCTCCTGTGGCACTTACATGTGCGTCACATGCATTTATATGTTTTAGCAGATGGTCCTTGTTTGATTTAATAGTTAAATAGCTTCAGATTGGGACCTCATCATCTCAGGATGATGGTCAAAACAAGATGGCATACATAACACTTACTGGCCTAATGTTGACTGTCACATAAACCCACTGCCAGTATGTTTTGAAATATTACTTTTTCCCTCTGTATCTTTACTTTTTATTGCAGATCATATAGCATTTATATCTAATGGCAGATAATGCAGTTTGGTCAGATGAAATGAGATAAGATCAAATATACCTTTATCGATCTCCAGCTTTAATTTGGTAGTTGCAGCAGTATAAGTAACAGAAATAAATACTAAGAGGTGCATAAACTTAAACAGAAATAGAATGAGGATAGAAACTACGAGCAACTGGAGACAAATTACATGGTAAAGTGAGTTGTGCTACTGGAATGACAATTGCATGATTGATAAGACAGTGTTTTTATTTACATATTTACAATGCATTACACGGCTATTAGTATTCTATTATACATATCGCAGTTGATTAACTGATGGGACTCATCATGGCTGCTTCTCCATCATTTAAACTTATGTGACTCCACATGACCCAAATAAAAACTTCATAGAGATTCTGTTGCACTTACTGCTTGTGATATGTCACGGAAGTCAAAAGGGCATCGCTATACATTTTGTTAAGGAGGTTTCTAAGAAAAAAAGAAGGAGCGCCTCTTCCCTCATGTCTCTCTAGCTATAATTAAATTAGACTAACAGGCAGCACATGGTTGGTCACCTAATCAGATGCCACAAAATGTGACCACTCGGTGCTGCCCCGCTCAAGTTCACTGTGCAACATCAGTCAGCCACACAAGCAAAGATGTTTCCTCTTTACCTTCAATCGCGGTGAGTCACTTATAATTTGAGACAGGAACTATGTTAAGACCATATCCTTAAGGGTTACAAGTCATAGTAGACTTGTTGTACTACATACTATAAGTCATTACTCTTTTCAGTTTTTTTAGAGTCTCATATATTGGTGCTGCTGTTCGACAGTGGTCAGTTAGACAATGGTGGTTTCTTTACATAGCTCTTGTTGCAGAACCAAAATTAGTGAGTGTCGATGTCATATCTGCAGCTGGTCCATGAGCGACTTTAGCAAAGGTGTTTGACTGTGGAAGAATGTGGGGCATTGCAAGAGCAAAACTATGCAAAGAAAGCAATTGACTCAGAGCATAAAATATAGCATAATAAACACTAAAGCAATGAGAGCATTACAATAAAACATTGTGGGCTTATACACACATAAGCAGCTGATAGATGCACTTCGAGTAAATCTTTGTAGGATAGATCGGACAGAGACATACAAAAGTTTACATATATTGTCTTAAAGTTGTTTACATAGAGTTTTTTTTGCCAGGAGTTGAAGATCTCAGTTGCTTTCTAATTCAGTTTTAAGCCAGCCATCTATATTTGACATATTGCTATAAATTGTGAACCTCAGGAAATGAATTCTGCAAAGGGGATGGTGTTTATGAGTGAATAACTTTTATAACTTTTAAATGGTTTTTGCAACTTTGATGTCACATATGTGTGTTCAGTATGTGCCTGTGTATGTGTGTATGTGTGGCCAGTTACTGTTCATACTGGTGTCAATCTTCATGTAGGCCCCTACTGGTGTAAACTGTTGTACTATCAACAGAGGCATTGCTGCAGTGGTGGAACAGTGTCCCTAGAGGGCACAATAATCTTTCTTTCTGCATCTTTTTACCAAGCAGGCAACTGATACTTAGAGAGCTGCAAAAGTCATAAAATAAAATAAAATGTTGAATTGCCCTTTAAGAATTTTTCTAATTTCCTATATGCTTAAAAAAAAAAAAGGCACAATGTGCACAGAGATGTAAATGTAGAAATGGAGAAATTTTCTATTCAGTTTCCATTTCAAAAGATTAGCTCACAAAGAGCAAAATTTTAGCCATGTGACTGTAAAATGGACATATTGTCAAAATGAGTCTATACCTGACTCTTTGGTGCGCGGAAAATATATTCAGTGTTACCTTACTACTTCTGAAACTGTCGCTTTTGTTTCAATTGAGCACGAATGGAAACTAAAGATTCCACCATATAACAAAGTCAGCAAGAGCCCCGCTCAATAAACTGTTCCCAGGTCGGTTTCTGCTGTATGTATCAATGCATACACTGAGGGAAATTAAGAAAAACTGATCTCAGGTCGGCATTTTATTAATTCCGCGTCCCGACAAACCAATCAGCTGACAGCCGCATGACAGGCAGGCCTCCCGCATGCGCAGTGGCACACTTTTGGTATGAGGAATATGGCAGCGTCCTGAGCCCTGTTGAGGGAAATACGGCGTAACTGAGCACCTTCAGCATCAGAGTGGGAAAACTGAGAAGCACCGGCCGCACTCAGAGGAGGGTGGGGGGCTGAGGGACGGCTACCATTAATACCCGTTAGCGTTTTTACAGGTAAATGCACCCGCTACCACCTGCCACTGTCTTCAAGCCATCTTCTCCATGTCTGCTTGATTGAACCCCGCTGCTAAGTGCTAGTTAGCTTCTAGCTTGAGGCTAACTACATTAGCCTGCCACAGCCCTTATTTTGCATTCGGCAAACAAACGCTGATAACAGAGGTGTCCGAACTATTTGATATTCTCGTTAGGAGGAGCAGCAGTGTCAACGTCGCTACAAAGGCGCTGTCGTGCTCGCTCCTAGCCAGACAGATAACCGTGTAGGCCCGCTGCAATGAAGCAGAGTTTGGCTAGGCGCTTGAGAGCCAGGTAACGTTAATGCTGCTTGTCATGGATTTACTTGACAGATCGGGACCCAGCGGACATCCCCAAATGGACTTAAGAATCGCCATTAGCTATTTTAGCGCATTTCGTGCATCTTGTATCTTTGTATCTATTGTCACGTGTGAGAAAACTGCAAGTTTATTACGTTTTGCACGCAAGTGGTTGATGAAATCATTACAAAGCCATAGAAGATGAAGTAGAGTAAGTGTCCGGCCGTTAAGTTCCGTCTGGTGGTGAGATTGCTTCATATAATTGGCACATAAAGGGAAGACATTGCAACACGTCTTCTCTGCAGAAAAAGCTTCTGAGAGGAAAACCACTCAGCAGAAACCAGCACGGTTTTTGTGTTGTTTCTGGAAATGTCATACGAAAATCTGAATGTCCAGATGTCCCCTATAGATGTCTTTGTTTATTGGCCAGTGCTCTGCTTTTATTGTACAGTCAGGTCAGGTATGGTCATTGCTTTATGTTCATCATAATTTTAACTAGAGATGTAAAAAAAAAAAAAGTGGTGAGGGTCATATAATGATGAAATGGCAGATGACTGTTTGACCCTTGCACCCACACTGATGCTGAAGCAGTCTTTATATCCTTATATTGTAAGGGAAAAGGTGATCTAACTTTTAACAAAAACAGGATAGAAATAAGCTTAAGGCAAACAAATAGGCAAAAGAGCTGTTTACTTAGTATAACATGTTAATTGTTGTGACACTTACAGAATAGCCTGTTATTGTAGTCTAGTTGTCAGTAATACCCAGCTGACAGTCTGTTTTCAGTTGTTCAGATAGGTCCCATTTAGAGGTCTCCTACAGTCCTATTAGCGGTGCACCAGTGTTCACTATGGGCATATCGTGACAGCCACAGTCGTGTCAGCAATGATCAAAAGCTGTGTTTGTTAAAGTTTCAGAAAAGTTGTGAGACCTGTCTGGGACAAGTTATCATGTAAATGTTGTGTGCTTTGCTTTGGGCCTTCCATTCATTTTTACGTCACCGTCTTCCTGTTTGCTCTTGTCCTTTTTTTTCTAAATTCTGTCAAGGATAGCCCATGAATAATTTTCTATTGATCTGCATACAGGCAGGAAGAGGTGGGAGGGGTGATCACATGACCCAATCCTGGAATCCACCTTGGTCTTTTTTTACACTCATCACAGCACTCTCAACCCAGTAATATAATAAAAAAAAAACTGCACTGCCCTCTGCGGCAGCAAAGAGCACGCTGTGCACTGCTTGCTGCAAACATCTCCCATTGTGCATTCCATCAGCCCCCCGCTTTGGATTAGATTCATTATGCAGCTCCATGAATGCGTGCTTGAAAAAAAAACTGTTGATGTAAAACTTGGCTCTTGACTGTTCCTTGCACCTTTGTTTCACCAGCACAGGCATCAATTATTGAGACGCCGACACTGGCTAATTTTAAAAGGTCCTTGTCCATTGTTGTGGCACCTGAAAGTAGCCTGTATTTCCATCCTGATCTCTCTGAACACCAGACAGCTGTCCCCTTGGTAAATGGCGGATTCCATCACTTGGGGCTATTTTGCTGTCCCCTGCTTCAGAAGCACGTTGGAATGGAGAGGAAGGAAAACTGGAGTCAGATTTTTCCAGGATCCTGGTAGAGTGCTGACACAGGTTCCTCTTGTCACAGTGCAGCCGCCAGCAAATTACTGCACTAAGGATAGGAGAGACAGTTATTCCCTCAATTTGCTTTATTCTGTGCTATTGACTGCTTTGTCTTTGACGTCTTTATTTTTTAACACAGTCTGTCACAAAGCATGACAGATTGTGTCCGCCCCACTGATGCTTTATGGTTTGTCCTAGTTAGAAAAGGAATGTCTTTGAATTTAGTGACAAAAACATGGATGCTAGTTAATCTGTTGTCCGGGTTTGAAAGCGTCTAGCTGTCTTTAAGTTAAATTACAAGGTTTTTTATTCAAATAATGCACTGGGCCGTAACACTGAGATGTGGCCTTATCCCTGTTTATCTAAAGCGATCAATAGGCCACAGTAGACTTTATTGACACATGCTCAGCTGGTGCACTGTTGTGTTGTTTTTTGTGCCTGTGATATCAACCTGGAATAAAAGACCTCTACTTCCTCTCTGTTTTGCTGAGTAGGTTGTGGTTCCTTAAATTTGACTCTTTTCAAAGTGAGCCTGCAAAAATGCACACATGACCGAGAGAATAAAGAAGTCAAAGAGGGGTTTATGATAGATTGTAAGTCATGTGCCGCCAGTTGCATTGATTACACAGCTCATAGCTGAGCAAATGACGGTGAGGAATCAGTCAGTCACAGAGCCACGGACTTCTCTCTGACGTTGGATAATCGCTGTTTACTCAGTATTAGTTCTGTAGGCGAGGGAGTGTTTGGTGGGAGTCTCTCCCTTTAAACTGCCAAATGTTGAATGACTGTGTGAAGTGTGTGGCAGTATGTCGGAATGTGTGTTACATAAACTTGATGTAGTAATGACTTGTGAAGGTGCAGGTGACTTCTTGAGCTATACATGGAGAGCGCACTCTGCTGTGTAGCTGAAAATTAAAAAAAAACTCTCTCAGTATTCAAATGAAGATCTTCCACCAATTATTTTTGAATAACTTCCTGTGTTGAAAATGTAGAAGGGTGTACTTTCATTTTGATCCTACTCATAACTCACAACTTTTGTTCTGTACTGCAGGTCCTGTGGAAAGATGAATGTCGTCAAAGAAAACAAAGACCTGGCCTGTTTCTACACCACCAAACACTCCTGGAGGGGAAAGTAAGACCCACAGCTTGTTTTTTAACCCCGCTGATAGGATTTCAGGGCTGGTGGCATCGTCTGCTCCACATCTTCTTTGTATTGGTTGACAGGGCGACTTTAACCTAAACTCCTCCCTTCATCACCTTGTAAATCCTGAAATCCTGACTCAGTGCTTCCATTGTGTCGACTTCCTTATCTTAGCCGGGGATACGAGGTCCACAGACCACTGTCAGCAGTCGCTGATAGCACTAATGATTTGTGTTTTGTTGAGCTGCACTGCCTTATGAAATGCAACCCCAAAGACACAGATACTGACAGTGAACACAGCACAGAACGACATGACGTATTTTATGGCTACAAAAACATGAAAAGTTGCTGCACCTAGTGGTACAGACATTCTTCTTTCTACTTTTTCTTAATGTTTTCATGAAAAGTCACATGATTTTTAGTATATAAATTAAACTGTTTGTGATAAAAACCTCATTACATCTTGAGTAAAGATTAGATAACATCTTTATCACAGTACAGTACAGATATTTTGGTACAGTAGCTACTGTTGTTGTCACAAGATACTATCAGTGTAAGATGTTCAACAGCATTTCAGGCTGTATCTTATCATAACTATTACAAGGCTTTTGTGTATGTTGTAATGTATCTATAACAGGTTCTAAACTGTGGAGTTAAAGGAGCAATAAGCGAAATTCATCATTTCTAGATTGAAGGAATTAAAAAATTGCTATGTGAAGAACTAGAGGTGTAATTTCATCTGGAGTATAGCATGACCTCACACAACCTCTCTCTGTGTTGATCTCCAGCCCCTTGTTTACAAGCCCGTCCGGCTGCGCGTTCATGCATGTTCCTTTCAGAGCCCTTGGCCCTCCCTCCCTATAAAAGGCTACAGCCAGCGTATTTTCGAAGTGAAATGGCGGAGTCAAATGTCTGTTTTAATTAGTGTTACAGTAATGTTAGGCACATGTCGCTATGTCGATTCAATTAAATTTAATGTTACAATCGTAGCATGGGTTAATGTCCGGAGCTTGAGTTATTAGCGGCTCGGTCCCAGCAATGGGTCAGGCGTTACGGTTGTGTTAGGTGAGTAGCCCGGCAGCCCAGCTAACATTTGCAATTAGCATTGTAAAATGTAGCCCGGCGGGCAGCCTGGCGGCTGTGTTTAGCTATTCCCCTGCCTACTTCAATGATGATGGTACCTGTAATAAATGTAATATATTTGCTGAGATGGAGGCGAGGCTCAGTGACTAGAAGAGCTGGTAGAAGCGCTCCATAGCTGCAAGCTACTCCAGTAGCCGTAGTAGCTCTAGTGCTAACTGTGGGAGCTAACACTAACGTCCCTACTCTGCGTGAGCTGGAGCCATGAGCCGCGGGCTCACAGAGAAGAGTAGGAACGTTAGCGTTGGCAGCCGACTAGTGCTAACGCTAACAGGAAAGCAGGGAAATAGCTAAACACAGCAGAGACTGAGAGTGAGTGAAAGACATCGCTAACTGCTAAACTAAGTCAAACTAAGTTGGCTGTTTAGGTTTTATTTCCTCACCCCTGCGGCGAGTGAATCTGCCTGTAGTGAAACTGGGGCTAACCGGTGCTTCCTCCTCAGGCTCCACTTCACTCAGCTGCCAGCACAGCCGGTTAGCCTCCGCTAGCTTCCCAGCTAATGTTAACCCTGGCTCTCAGTTTGGATCCAACTGGAGAACCGAGCCCTGGTTTGTTATTCAGGTTAATGTGGGAAGAAGCAGCAGGAGCCCTGGTTTGTTATTCAGGTTAATGTGGGAAGAAGCAGCAGGTATATCGGGCAACTGAGTGAAGTGGAGCCTGCGGAAGAAACACCGGGACAATCTGGATGTAATAGTTCGTGGAGATGCTGTGGTGCTCGGCTGCACAGAAGAGGCGAGTGGGGTGGTGGAGAGCAGAGGTAGAGGGAGGTGTGGTTCATGACACACTTTGTTTTGGTCTACAGGCAGTGCACAACAGCAAACCTAGCGGTGAAACGATTTCGCTTTTTGCCCCTTTAAAAAATTGATCTGAATGGATACAGTATGATACAGGAGAATGAGACCAACATACTGTATCAATGTAAACATGCATTTTGTCTCAATGGCCCACAGTCCACGATCATCTAGTGCATATAGGTATCTATTTTCATTTTATAGATTATACATGTCTGAAATTATTGACAGATAATTAGAAATGGTGTATATTACATAGCTGTAATTATTTCCTGTTATATGCTGCCAGGAGAAGGCCATTTTCAAGCCCCTGGAGGGTTTTTAGGCGAATCTTCTTTTCATTCCTTAGCAAAGTATGAATTATATCTTTCTAAATTTTTTATGTGTTGTAGTTAAATTACACACTGAAGCCAAGAAAGGTCTAAAACTCGATGGGACTTATGTAGCTGGTGGCCCTCAAAGCGAAGGGATGGACAAGCTCCAGTTTGAGCAGTGAGCCAGTGGGATCACATTACCAATACCTGCTTTCTAAGTGTCTTGGTCCCATTAAGGCCCGCCATTGACTCTTGTAACTCAAGCAGGGCTGCAGAGCATTAGCCATCATCAGAGTTTCATCCTGCTAATGCTTCCTGAAGTGTGCGTCTGAGACCAGCGTTGATGTATTTGTTGTGGACGGTGGAGGCCAGTGCCCCATTGAGAGTGACACAGTGGCACAGTTTAAAGGGACAGTTCGCCCCAAAATCAAAAATACATATTTTTCCTCTTATGTATAGTGCTATTTATCAAGATTGTTTTGGTGTCAGTTGCAGAGTCTGTATCTGTATCTGTATCTGTATCATCTGTAGAGATGTCTGCCTTCTCTTGAAAGTAATGGAACTAGATGGCACTTGGCTTGTGGTGCTCAAAGCGCCAAAAAAAAAAAAAAACCTTGAAAAACTGAACAGCAATGCCACTTTCTACAAATCATGACCTGGGTACTCAAGATAATCCACAGACCTTGTTTTGAGCCGTTTCATGTAGGAACTGTTTTCTGTCTACCAAACTACACCCGCCAATTATATCACGCATCACAGCGCAGAAGGAAGTGTCCATCTACTGATACCACTGAGCTAGGTGATGTTACAGCTCAGCTGGGGTGGACGCTATTACTTTTTTCGCACCCTTCACAAGCACCGGCCTCTTGTCCATGAGTAGATGCACACTTCCTTCTGCGTAGTGATTCGGTTGGCGGGTGTAGCTCAGTTTCAGGAAAAGAGACATTGCTGTTGAGTTTATCAGATGTATTTTTTAGCGCTCAGATGCTGAGTGCTATCTTGTTCCTTAATACTGGAGAGAAGGCAGACATCTCTACAGCCAATGTCTCTAAAACTCAGCAACTCACACCAAAACAAACTAGACAGATATGTTTTTGACTTTGGGGTGAACTGTTATTTTGAATCGCACTGATTGTTGATCTGAATGAGTCGACACATGTCAGCACATCTGGGTCCTTGACCCGGGTTGAGCGTGGGTTGCACGCTGCCTGGCTTTGGTAAATATGCATCTCTATCAGGGATGGGAACTGAATTTATTGATATTACCCTTTAAAGGTCATTTAAAGACTCTCCCAAGAGAAAGAGAAAGAAAGATGAGAGAGTACAGGAGTGATTAGCCAACCATGAGAGAGCGAGTGAGCAGTAAGACATGAAAGTGAAAATATTTGGTGCTTGTTGAGTAATGCAGTTCTAGTGTTTATCAATGAAGCATGACTGCCATTGCAGACATTAGTGCAGAAACACAGACAACTTGAGGTTAACTTTAGACAGCAGTCTCATGTGAATGGGTCAAATGGAATTTAGTAGATCTGCTTCAACTGCCTGTCCACTGTATGAAAAGAATACAACTCAAACAGAGCTTTGATAGGCTAACAGAAAGAGAAAGAGAGGGTTTCATGTTATGATATCCTCTTTCATCTTGCTTCATATCAACCTCAGATATTGTGGCCTACTTTTGATTTCAGTAGGTAGTAAAACAACCAAGTTTATCTTATATATAAAAATATATTCAGATTGTATTGTGATGCAATATGAAGATATACTTGTTAGCCAAAGCAATTGGCTTACCATGGCCTTAGATAAAGGAAACAGTTTTAGGTGGCCACAGGATCATGTTAGACTTACACAGTTACAGTGTCACAGATGAGATGAGCACAGCTCTTCATTTTAAATACAGAATGCATTCCCAAAAAGTAAACTTTAATAAGACTCATTTGTGATTAGCATGCCCCTTTTGGCAGTATATAAAAAGTCCTTCTGTCATGTGAATTGTGAGTATGTCAGACAGTATTCAGCATCACTTGATGTGCCAACTTCTCTAAGTTCTCTACTTTGTGTAAAGGACATTTCCCTCTGAATGCAGATATAAAAAAACATCCAGTTTTATTTGAATTAAAATGTGTGAACAAAAATGAGGCTTCAACTCCTAGTTATAAGTTTGGCACAAATGATCAAACATATTTTTGTCAGATGTTTAATAATTGGACTGTATGGCAGATTGGTCGGCAGACGGGGAGAATATCTGTCATCTGTTCTGTAGGGAGTTGAAGGGAAAATTAAAAAGCCACTCTGATGTGGGTTTGCTTTGTAGTTTCCTCAGTTTTTTGTCTGCTGTCCTTACACATGTTTAAAACAAGGATTTCTTTGTGTTTCAGACGTATGGTGACATAATTGAATTAGTGGAAATCACTAGATGTCTGAGAGGCTGAGTTACCCTCAGATCCTGCCCAAGACACACTTCTACAATAGTTACATTTACAATACATCTTAACTGTTGTAGTTTTGCTGTAGTGCAGCAGCATTTTCCCCCTCTCTGTGCCCGTGATCATGTTTAATTTAAGTCTTGGGACTGTAGCTTGGAGAGAATATTAGATTTGTCTGTGTGCGTGTGCTCTCCGAATGAAGGGCATTTTCATCGTGTTTTTTGACACAAATTGATTGTCTCAGATTTTTCTGTGTCATCCAAGGGTTTTCATGCGCAGCACACTTTTTCAGAGCATGAATATGCACATCACAATCTCCTTTAAATCTCTTTGAAGCCCTTCATATTTCTGTTGTTCCTCAACGATAAGGAAGCGACAGATGCTTCAGCTATAGCTGTTTTACATACCAGCACATAGGATGTGCTGTAACTATCATTTGTTCCTCGTATTATATATATATATATTTAAGTCTTTTCAGTTGTTCCCATCATTATACAATGAGTCTGCTCCTCACATTCAGCTGTCGTTCCACCATTATTTGCGTGTGTGAAATCTAGTGTTTGCCGAGTCTCGTACACGGTATTATGTAGTGTTGTCCAAGCTTTTTATGTAGTCAAACAAATCTCCAGCTTGATCTTCTTTGCGAGAAATTGTGTTTAAAGAGGAGAGGCAGTTGTTAAGTGGGTTTAGTCAGATACAGGAAGTTGCTTAATGCGATACATTATGAAACCCGTGAAGTGGAAGGAAAAGCTCTGAAGACACTCTGTACAGTACAGTGTGACTGAATGGAGAGTAGCCTTTTACTTATCACAGACTGTCTCTGTGGTGTGACCTGCACCTGTAAAGCTTGTTTATAGTGTGCTCTTATCTACTCATTAATCCTTTATGGAGAGTTAAAGGGCTACACCACTGTTGTGAACTGTTCAGTGCAAATTATCTGTTCAGGGTCTCTGTAGGTTCTTAAAAAGTCTTAAATTCAGTTTAATAAATAGATATACATTTGGAATTGTAAGGTTTTAATTGCCACAAACATTTATCCATCTTTTTAATTTCTTTTTGTCAAAATGAGTCAAGCTCTTCTGCCTTTAAGTCCACATTTCAGGTGTTACAAATCCTTAAACTAACCACTGGACCTATCTTTTTATATTTATACCTGCACTTGCCTGTAAAATGTTGATTAACAAGTAACAACTAATAGTATTGTCAGGATACTGGAATTTCTAATTGTGATACACTACCTTTGAGAAATATCAATATTTGATACTACGGGGAAATTTGACATTGAGGGCATACAAGTTAGAATTGTTATTAAATATAAATATAACAGAGCTATAACATGACAATGACGACTTTTCTTTTCTTGGTTAGTAGCAGAGGACAGCAGAATCGCTGTAGTAAACATTAACAGTAAGAGAGAGCGAGAAAGCACTGCTGCTATCAGTGTGTCAATATTGCAGAAAATAAGTACCATATGTATAAATAAATTGAAATTTTTGACAACAATACACGCCATATTCCTTAGTAAAACCTACTTCTGCAGAGAACCACATCTATACAACTTACCTTTATACATACCTGCAATAACTGATTAAGAAAATGATGATATGTCCAAAAATCTGTCTTAAGTTTGGTGAAAAATTGTCTTGAAAAAGTCATCAAGCATCAAAGTGAAGTGTCTGATACCTGTAGACCCTCATTACATCCATACTGACCACTTTTTAAGGCACACTGTACCAGAGTATTCTCTTTAAGTCTCTGCTTAGTAGATTTTCATATCTTTGTATGAATGGAAATCTGAGCCACAGCTGTAGGAGTTGTAAAATGGTAAAGCAGTAATGTCAAGTGTACGTGATTTGTTCCAGACAAAACATACAAAAACACTGGTAAGGTTATTTAGATTCTTAGAGTCTTTACATATTATTACAGTTTACTCCCCTATATTTACTTTAATCTCATCCCACCTTCCTACATGCAGGCGTTATTTTATTTAGGCAGGTGAATTTGGCTTCTTTAGAGAAAACTCCAGCACCTCCTCTGTACTTATCACTGTATCACTTGGTTATGGAGTTGGCTCAAGAGTTACTAGCACATTTCTTCTTACACTGGCATTGTCATAGTCTATCTGGTTATCTTTTAAAGAAATTTTCCTCATGGTCATCTTTTTGCAAGCTTTTATTATGTTCACAGTCAAAGTCTGCACCTTAGAAATATTTTGATTGGAAAAAAGGTAAATAGGTTATTATCTGCTCAAACTGAACAGATAACAATTGTGTCTGTCTTCTTCTTTTATAACACAAACCTGTTCACAACTATGTCAAATTTCACAATAATCTAGAATACAGAAAAAAAGATGGTCACAAAGAAAGAGACGTACAGAAAAAGATGCATTGTTAGTCTTACAAACACACACTCACAGTAGCCAGGGAGGTTTGAATATTGCCTTTGTACTAGAATAGAATTAAGGGAGAAAAAAATTAGCCCACAGAGAATGAATAATTAACTAAGTCTGTGCTGACACCCGGTTAAGCCAGCCACTTAGCACCAAGGTCAAGACATGGAGAGAGACAGCACCCTGAGATCAGAATAGAGACATGGTGTCAGACTCTGTGGCCAAAGACAAATGACACCAAAAATAATGAAAAGAAAACCTCAGTGTGAGAATAGATGGTTAGAACAGAATGAGGTGTACAGGTTTCTAATGAGGAAGGTAGACAAAAAGTATGTGACACTGTATCATTTTGAAAAGGGAAGGAGTGACTGTGGGATGGACCTCATATTCCACTCGCCTCAGGCCACTGCCTGACCTGTCTGTTTATGTTAGTCATGCACTCCGTATACAAGTCCAAAAGCATTATGCGGAAATATCCTCTCAATTTGACTTCCTTTGACTCAGATTTTTTTTACGGGACTAGCTGGTAACTTCACTGGACCTCTTAATGTTGTCCAGGCTTAATGAGGATGTGCAGAAAAGAAAGAAGCGAAGTCAGCATGTTCTGGTTGCACTGCAAGCTATTACTGCTGTGGAGGTGCTAAAAGAACATGCCGTACATAGATGAACACACTGTACATGTACACCAGATGCAATAAAGCACTGCTACTACTACTTTCTCTATTTACACGTAAACAGACTTCCTGCGTAAACTTCTAAAAACCTCACTAAACCTTGATTTATCATAACCAAATACCTCAAGTGACCCATTTTGAAATCAAACAGCAGACAGAATGTTATGAATTGGGCAAAAATGCCAACTTAAACTGTTGGCAAACCACACAGTGAGCCTGCCTACTCACACACACACACACACACACGCAGAAAGATTGGCAAAATCGAATTTCACATTTCCTTCCTACTACGTGAGAAAGCCCCACACTCGTAACGGTTCTCATGAATTAGTGTTTTAGACTCAAAGAGTGACTCATTAACAAACTGCTAACGTACGCTAAGTTGTGACCTCTCATTTTAAAGTCCCTGAGTGGCCTGATGTGATAAATGCATGCAAAAAATAGCAAATTCCGAAGTATTAAGGCTGTGTCTAATAGGTCAGTATTGAGAAATCACAGTTGCATTTTTCCAGAGTTCCAGTCTGTTGGATTTAGGGTAATATTTATTTGCAGAAATTGGATATGATTTTCGTAACTATGTTTTCAATAGTTTATAACCACCTGAAACTAAGAATCGTTGTGTTTTTGTGATCTCAGAATGAGCCATATATATGTACATACGGAGCGGGTCCTCTTCCATGGAGTCGTCCATATCATATCGCTTCTACAGTAGCCCAGAACAGACAGACCAAACACTGACTGTAGATAGGGCCATTTGTGTTTTTTCCCCGGCCACCTTTGTTCTCCTACATGCTTGACTCACAAAAGAAGTTTCAGTTGGTTTCAATCTGCAACCTCACCACTAGATGCCACTAAATCCCACACACTAGACCTTTAATGGAGACTGGTATTGAGAACTGTTACTAAATTGGTACAGGTTTCTGACAGGCCGGTACTGAAATATTGATAAGCTGCTATCAGTATTTATGTAACATTGATTTATTGTAACAAAGCTGTTATTGTCAAAGTCCCAACTGTCCTCTAATGATGACGAAGCTACCAGCATCAGATTATGTTTGACGCTGTGTTATTATGCGTTTACATTCTGTACTCTCCAGTCATGACTGACAAGATAATGCGTTCAAAAGTGTGGTCTGATTTCGAATGTTGTTTTATTAGTTATTTTCCATGTTATCTATTTCTTATAGCTCCTGAGAAGCTCAAGGACTACAGGTCTTTGGGAATTTGTAATATTGTTTAAGTTTTGCTCCTGGTAGTGAAGCAGTGATGGCACATTGCCACCAGACATTGGTAGCAATCGCTTCTCCCTAATTATATATATGCAGAAACCTCAGAAAACAATTTGATTTATTTCTGCAAAAAATAATAAGGAATTAACTGTTAGATATTTTTTACATATTATCATGTCATGTCTCTATTTTTTGCATCAAACTATGGAGCACAGTATATATGAGTATCTATTGGCATCAACAAAATCCAAACAATACCCATCCCTACACGTTCATGACTTTCAATGCAACTGTCTGGCTATAACAGCTTTAAAAGTGGCAGTTAATAATCTTTTCTCATCGTCTTTTCACCCTGTCTGTGCCTTAGCTCAAACATTACCTCATAAAATGTCTGGAAACTGACATAATAAACCTGTGGATGATATCATCAGTTTTCTGAGCCCCAGTGGTGTCACCTGTCCTTGACTCATCATTAGCGTACAGAGGGCTACAAGTGGCCCTTTCGTCTCACACCATCCTGCAGATATAGTGGGGTTGTGTTGACGTAATGAGAGATATTTGGCGCATGGGAAGTCTTGTAATCACAAGTTAATAGAGTGTTGTTCAGAGTAATCAGGGCTTACTGGATCTGTTAGCTTTGCTTCAGCTAAACCCCCCCCACACACACACACACACACACATGTTTGAAAGACCGCCACACATTCAGGCACTTTCCCACATTCACTGCTAATGTTATGTGACTGCCCGCGCTGTTGTGGGTGTTGCTGCCATGTGCAGTTGCCGATGGGTAGGCTGTGTTTCTGACTCACTGCATCTCTATGTTCCAGGTACAAGCGAGTCTTCTCAGTGGGGACGCATGGCATTACCACTTACAACCCTACCACGCTAGAAGTAACAAATCAGGTCAGTGTGTGTGCAGCCTGTCGCACAGGAACTCCAGTGTCATTCAGGAGCTGCTTCTTTGCTGTGGCTATCAGTTCCTCACAGGCGCTTGTGGGATGTGCTGCTCTTGGATCCATGTGACTATTGAAAATCCATTTGCACTCTGGCTAAAAGCTGAAAGGGAGTATTTTTAACGTCTTGTGCTGAGCCTTTGAATACACTAAGCTTTAATGCAGCAGCATGTCTTTACACTGATAAGAACATGAAACATGTCATAATCAATACCCATTAGACATGAAACTTCACTCATAACCCCCTCACTCAAGAAAATGACTGAACATGAAATAGCATCATGGTTGTTTTAAAGGAATAACTTGAAGCTGGGCTAGGCAGAAATCTGGAAAAGGCAGAAAAAAATGGGGCAGAATTTAAAAATGCACTGTCTTCCTGCAGCTCTCCCCTCTTTGTCCTAACCCCCTTCCATGGGATGACCACATGCATATGCCCACACTTCATAGTTACTGAGTGTTTTCCATACATTGATTATTTATTTAATCTCATGATGTTGTAGAGCTGTGTGTGCACTCCTCGCTCTGCTTGCTCTCTCTGTTTATCAGAGCACAAATGAGACAAGAATTAGCTTGCTAGCCATGCCCCCAGCCTTCACCTCGCTCCTTGCTGTTGTGGACTGCTTCATTGGGAGGAGAGCGAGCAGCAGCTCAGACACGGACCTTTGGTCGGTTGCTGTAGCAGCTCAGATTTTGCCAGCACAAACCCCCTAGTGCCAGTTGTCACAGCAGGCTGGTGGCCAGCGACAGTGCTGGGTCTAATCTCTGTAATGGCAGCAACAGAAAGTTAGCTAATCAGGTAGGGATTCGGGGCTGTCCGTTCCCCATACCTGGGGTTTGTGCTGGCTCGAACCAGGTTGCTGCAGCCGTTGACTGGAGGTCTATCTCTGGAGCTGCGGCCCGCTCTCCTCCCAACAAGGTGGTCTGTGGTGGCGGGGAGTGAGGCAAAGGACACATTGTGATTCGAGGGTCTAGCTAACAATAGCTACATAAACGTGAACTTGAAGCTGCAGCCGTGAGCTTTTGTCTATGGTTAGCAGAAAGCTAAACTATTAGCAACATTTTCTCTTCATCTCTGAAATAATAAATGCTAAAAAGGTACCATAATGTCTTTTTCCATGTTCAGACTGCTTGTGTGTGATTTTAACAATGTGTTTATCTCTGTGTTGTTGCTGTCTGTGGTACCAGTGGCCTTATGGAGACATCTGTGGTATCGGTCCGGTAGGAAAAGGTCAGGGAACAGAGTTCAACCTCACATTCCGCAAAGGCAGCGGCAAGAAGTCCGAAACGCTCAAGTTCTCAACAGAGCATCGGACGGAGCTGCTCACAGAAGCACTGGTGAGGACAAACACTTCACTGCCATCGCTCACAATGACTAAACAGACCTCATGCACATATTTTTTAAAAGGGTCTCAGAAGTGGTGTTTGATGTGGCTGATCCACGTTTTCTAGTTGCGTCACAGCTGCACATTTTGCTGTGTTGTTTAAAAAACTATCAGCACAGTCGCTTAACGTATGATGCACTGTTTGGGATTGCAGTGCTTGCAAATCACAGGCCCTTTTGACTTACTGTAGGTGTTTATCACAAACATGAATCAGCAGATAGTTTGTTGCTGTGTTGAAATAAAGTCATTATGCTGAGGTGTTTTGAAACAGCAAGAAGGAGGAGGAGGATGGGTATTTCCCCATAGAACTCATTAAATGTATTTGTAATTCTGCAGTGAAGACAGCACTTCATAAATGTTAGACAAAGATGATTTAACAGCTAGTTGGCACTTAAATATAACACCTTTTATTTCTTTATATTCCTTTTAACAGAGATTCAGAACAGAGTTTTCAGAGGGGAAAATAACTGGCAGGGTAAGTACTGAGATCTTAAAAGAAAAATTATCCACTGGAGTTTGTGTTTGTCACTGTGATGACACTAAAATGAATGCCCCTTACAGCGTTACAACTGCTACAAGCACCACTGGAGTGACACACGGAAGCCAGTGAGTTTAGAGGTGACGCCGGGCGGCATCGACCAGATCGACCCGCACACCAACCGGGTGGTTTGTTCCTACGACTATCGTAACGTAGAGGGCTTTGTCGAGGTCTCTGATTACCAGGGAGGATTCTGCATCCTTTATGGCGGCTTCAGCAGGCTGGTATGCAGTCATAGAGTGTGTGTGTGTGTATGTGTGTGTTTATGTTTTTGTGTTTACTTCTGTTTGTATGCTTCGGTGCATGTGTTATATGTTGTCTTAACATTTCCTTTCCCTCTCCCCATCACTTCTATCTCTCAGCATCTGTTTGCCTCGGAGCACCGGGATGACATCATTCGCAGTGCCATAGAGCATGCTGGGAACTTCATCGGTATCACGCTACGGCTGAGGAAGGAGGCGTTGACCTTCGAGGGTTTTGTGACGGACAGGTTGGGGAAGTACAGCTCAGATGAGAGCATCACCTCACTGGCTGAGTTCGTGGTGCAGAAGATCACCCCTCGACACTCGGTTAGAACGCTGCTGCTTCTCATTGTTCCTCTCAGTGCTGTATGTGAGGGGTTCTCACAGTGAGGTCCAGGGACCCACCAGAGTACTAGATTGCTGCTAGAGGGGGTCTACTTGAAAAATGTGCAGCAGTTTGATTTTCTTGTTTGACATGAGACCCCAGTATTCGCATGGGACGAGTATTACCAGGGGATGTGATTTAGAAATAACCCTCCCATGTCTGTGTTTATGTGGTGTAATTGCACAGGATAAGCAAAGTCGGTGTTTACTTGAATTTACAGTCATTCTTTCCTGGATATGATGTCATGGCTCTTTACAGACAGAAAAATGTTCTTTACCTCATGCTGCCATGCAAGTCATCCATGTCAAGATTTTGTTCTTCTGATGGATTTGAGTTTGCTCTTTCTGCTAATGGGTCACCATGCTGTGTAGCGAGAAGAGCACCCTGAACCCAAACTGCTGTCAGAACTTTCATTTATAATTGCCAACACAGCCTCCATAATTCTCTACCGGGAAAGATGCCGAAAGAAGCAGCGGAGATAACAAAGAAGCTAAAAATGACCCCAGTTCACTGAGTCCCATTGGCATGGGACGAATGTTATCACATGACCTCTGTATTTGGCAAAATATGGTCGGTAATTTGCAGTGGAATTTTGATTTGACAAATTATGGACATGGCAGATTCGCAAGGGATTAAGATCACAGATAACCTCCACAGTTATTAAAAATGATGAGAGGTTCCTTGTCCTGTGCGGATATGGGTTATATTCCTATCTTAATCCCCTGCAAATCTGCCATGTCCGGAATTTGTCAAGTAAAAATTCTCCCATAAATTACTTACCATAGTTTGCCAAACACAGAGGTCATGTGACACTATTAGTCCTGTGTGAATTTGCAGCTCTGTGATTTGGGGTTGTATATAGGTTGTTCATTTTCTCCACGCCTTTTTTTGCCTCTTTCCAGGCGGGAATTACGGAGGCTGCCCTGGCAGTTATAAATGAACACTTTGACAGCATTTTGGGTGCAAGAAGCTCATTTTGCTACACAGCATGGAGACTCGTTCGTAGAAAAAGCAAGCTCAAATCCATCAGAAGAGAGAAATCTCAGAAGATGATGAGGTGGTGACAAAATCAGTTCTGTTTGTTTTACCCAGATTTTAAAAAAGATTAAAGGCGGTTAACATTGTACATCACTGCTAGTGGTGCTGTGCTGTGATAATATCAGTAAATTCAAGTCAAACTCAGACTTCATTCATCCCATTGGAATTTGCCACATGAAGCATGAAAAGGGCAGCACAGTGGATCCTTAAAAACAATCAGTACTGTAAAACTATTTAACTTAAAGTATTAAATGTGTTAAATGCAGTTATAGGGAAGCTTTGAGCTTTGCACCATACTCTGGTTTTCATTGCTCTGTGATTCCACGTCTTGCATAATGATGCAGAAAAAAATTAGTCATGCAATGCTTTACTTCTAATGTAGTATGCATGTATCTTATGGTTATCAACTGATGAATGAGATAGTAAATACTGACTCATTACATTTCCAATCATCTGTTTCAGTTCCTACTTCTGCTCTCAAGCTGTATGTATTAGTTCTCTCTTTTAGAACGATATGTTTAATCTGTTTTTTCGCCTTATCTTTGTCTTCCCTCAGGAACCTGTTAAGCGTATACTGGCCCTAACAGAGACATGTCTAGTGGAGAGGGACCCGGCTTCATACAACATAGTCACCATCAAACCCTTTGGAGAGGTGGGCTCTCAGAAATTACAGTGACATCATGTTATAAAAATTTCAGGCTGACACTCAAAACCATTTTGCTCTGTGTAGCTGTACTCCTGTAAAGATAAGTGTTAATGGAACTGCCTATCTTTGTGTCATTATGTATGAACTGCATCACTGCGAGTTAACAGCTTGGATGAAAGCACTTGACTCTGTGTGATATGAGTAAACTCTCCCCTCCTCCTCTCTCTGCCTCGTCTCCCTTCAGGTATTTGCTCTCATCTGTGATGTAGACAACCCTCAGGTGTTTACGGTTGAATTCATCAGAGGTCAGATCAGAAAGTTTTCCTCCACAGAAAGGTACACACGTAACACATACACCTGTCATTATGTACGTAGTGACACAGCAAGCTTTGTTGGTTTAATAAATGTTAGGACTTTTTTTATATTCTCTTATTTGCCTTTTTTTGTACTGTTGACCTAATTTACAAGATGAGTAATTCGCTTGTGTGCATGTGTCTGCTGTATAGCCTTAACTCCCTCCTGTTACTGTGTGCTCACTGTTCGCCCTCCATAACACAGATCATTCATAATGAATTTAGCTGAGTCTGTTTGTGTGCGCGTCTGTAGGGACTCTCTGTTAGCCAGCCTGCTCGATGGAGTCCGCGCATCAGGCAATAGGGACGTGTGCGTCAAGATGGCCCCCACGCAGCGAGGGCAAAGATGGGGCCTGCTGAGCATGCCTGTGGATGAGGAGGTGGAGAGTTTGCATCTTAAATTCCTGGCAGCACCTCCGAGTAAGTCCATGCCCTTCATCTCATGAGATTCATGAAGTTCAATTAGATTTTTATATCATATATTCAAGTTGGTATAGATGTAGGTTTTGATTTTAATTTGATGATCTTGACAGAGGTATCCACTTTAATAGTGTTTTTAGCCACGCTAGCAGCATGTCTCTGGGTTTGTAAGGTCGCTCAGTTCAGAATAAAGTATTTCAACAACTATGGACATTACATTTTGTACAGACATGCATGGTCCCCACGGGATGAATCCTCAGTTGTACTTTGGCATGGTAATGCCTGCTAAACATCAGCATGTTAGCATGGTAATTGCAAGAATGTCAACGGACTAACATTAGCATTTACAACAAAACACCACTGTACCTAGCCCCCTTTGTGGATCTCATGTGATACCATTACATTTGAGTCACACAGCTATATGACCTGGTTATCTATTGTTTTTTCCACATTCGTAACATTGGATGCTTAGCTCTGTGAGTCAAATAAAATGGAACTACATGAGGTACAAACTGGGCTATGTTGTGCTTATGTATAGTGCTGCAGAGACTCTTAAGCCCATTTTATACAACCTGGTAAGGTGGGAATGTTGCAGCATTATTCCACCCAGTTGTTCTGTATAAAAGGTATGAACACAGAATGAGAGGCATTGTTGTTCTGCCATTAATCTGGCATCAGTGATAATGACATACCACAATGACATATGTGTGAAATGAAGGAGCAGTCACAGTAGCCGCTGATGCTGTTGTGTTACACGTCACGCCTGTTTTACTTCTGGATTGCCTGGATGCTATCCAAAATCACACACTCGGCTGGTACGAACCCTAACCATGAACTTGTTGCCCAATTAAGTTATAGCTAATCAGAGGGAGAGTAGGCCAGGTTATGCCTTTGCCATCTTAGGAACACAAGTTAGTGTTTAAAACTGGCTGTAGTCTCTTTGAGGTGATCTGTTCTTTTGTTTAATTGTTCCATCCCTCCTTCCTTTGCTTAGATGGGAACTTTGCAGATGCAGTGTTCAGATTCAACGCCAACATATCCTACAGTGGAGTGCTGCATGCAGTAACCCAAGATGTGAGTGTGTTCAGATCCTGCGTGATTTCTGTCCAACTATTGGCCCAAGCTGGATTCACACTCCCTGTCTTTATCTCTCTCTGTGTTTCTCTCTCTGTTTGTCTTCAGGGTCTTTTCTCTGAGAACAAAGAGAAGCTCATCAACAACGCCATCCTGGCTCTTTTATCCCAGGAGACCGAGCTGCCGGCTCTCAATGCTGAGCTGGAGAGCCATTTCCAGGCCATTCGACGCTTGGTGGCCTCCAAGGCTGGCTTCCAGGCTTTCACCCAGCTGCCTAAGTAAGAACGCAGCAGTTATCCCACTGTAGCTTCCTGCTTTGATTTCTTTAAAGTGTACTTTTGTTGAGCTGCTGGTAACAGGCATGCTCTGTCATTCCAAGGTCTGGTCAAGGGTCTGGAGTCACAGATGCAACGTAAATATGAATCCATACATCTCAGTCTGCCCTTTTGTCTCTGTTTCTTACCCTTCTTGCTCTTTTTCTTAAGTCTTTCTCAGCTGTCTGTCCATCAGCCTTTTCCTCTTTTATCTTTGTTCTTCTTTCATCTCAGGCTTTTAGACAGGCACTTCAGAAGTGAGGTTATGTCACTTCACTGTGTTCGGTCGAGCTGTCTGCTTCGATTTGTCTTGACCTTCCTCTCTGGGCATCTCATACTCTTATTTTTGTGCCTCCGTCTCTCTCCCACTATCTGCTTTGCCCATTCTATCCTTTAGATCATTATACATCACAATATTTGAGAACCCTGTAGTCTTTCCGGGTCACTGAGATGTATGAGAGGAACTGTATTTACTGTTTATTATTTGTTCCTGTGAAGCAAATTGGTTTTCCTGAAAGATTCATTGCTGGAGTAGCTTGGTGCTTCCCTCAACCACAAGAGGCAGATTACTATAAATACAGTTTATTTTTGCTTTAAGGAAAACCTCTTTCATATTCTTGCACTCAGTAGTTTAGTAGATGTGACACTTTATGAGCAGAAGAAACAACAAGCCACTTCTGAAGCAATGAATTCTTTGTGTATCCAACCCCAGACCTCTTTTAAATAAGACAGTATTTGTATGCTTTATAATCAGTTGTGTTTCTGTTGTTTACTGTCTGCGACCTTTTCAAGACATGGTCATTTTAGTATTGTTGGTAAACCTGTGAATGTATGGTTGTGTGTTCCAGGTTCAGGGAAAAGTTGGGAGTAAAGACGGT
Organism: Epinephelus moara; assembly: GCF_006386435.1. NCBI lineage: Eukaryota > Metazoa > Chordata > Actinopteri > Perciformes > Serranidae > Epinephelus > Epinephelus moara. Next base: position 14,830,063 of record NC_065516.1, read on the forward strand.
AAAAGCTTTAAAACGAAACAACAACGGTGTGACACATGCTGCTGTCGACATGCTCTGTGCCCTTATGTGTGTAAGTACACCTTAATGTCTAGACATCAACCAAATGCATACATAAATAATAATTATAAATGTTACTTATATAACGCTTTTCAAAACAAAGTTACAAAGTGCTTTATTAAACTAAAAGAATGACTGACAATGATTAAAAAAAATTGTTAAAAGTTATACAACATGAGACGAAGAGAGCAACATGTGAGGAGGATTTTAAAAAAAACTGTAGAATTTTTCAGGATTTCAGACATTCCCTCGACTTTTTCAGATGCTTGAATTTATTTCAGATCGCATGTGGCTATGCCCACCATGACTTCACTAGTGTCCCACAGTTTACTGGCAACCTCCTGGTCTGTTACACCATCTACACCATTTTAATAAATTAGATCTCAATGCCATCTGGTCCAGGCGCACAGTCATCCCTTGTTAATTGCACATTGAACTTCAGCAGGTAGTATTCATAGAAAAGAGAAAGAGCCTCTACAGGGAGAGCTGCTAAAATTGCTGTAGGTGAGTCGAACACAAGGGAGCAACCCACACAGGAGCAGTGTTGATTAAAGATGGAAAGAAAATATTAACTCGTGCACTCGTGCATGGAGCAGGAACAAATGCACTTGAATTAAGTTAAAAAGCCTTTATTCAAAGAACATGGCTGCTTACATTAAAACAGCAGCGGGTTTCGACGCTAAGTTCGTCATCAGGGTGCAAAAGGGTGGACAGGAGTCAAGCAAACATTTATAAACTTGTTAGGTTGTGTCACCCAATCCTGACTAGCAAGTGAATGCAGGTGGGTGACAGCAATGCATCACATTGAGAGGCCATTTTGAAGGTGACACGCCTCCACAAGTGTTCAGAAAAAAATAAACATCCTGCACAAAAATGAGAAATCAGAAAGAATTATTTAAGTTGTATCTGTACAGAAACATATAGAAAAGTAAGTTCTGTATGTTTGACCATCTCTATCACATGATGCTCAGGAGTAACTGCTCTGTTAAGGATCTAGGTTTAAAAAAGAAATAAAGGAAGGGTGTGTAATCAATTTCCTTATTTAAATCAGGAGTTACCACTGCAATGCATCAAGTTTAAAAATCAAAAAAGATTCCCCTGTGGAGAAATCTGTGTAAATGATCCTCACCTCTATTGAACACCTGTACTGATTCTAAACCTTCTATCCTCAGTTGAAGTGTTTGGCCATGGAGTGGTCCTTATTCTGCGTCCTTATTGTGCATTTATGTTCCAGAAGTCTATTTTTAAGGCCTCCTTTGGTCCCTTTGGTCATGTGTCCTTCCTGTTTTGAAATCAGTGAAGTCTTTGTTTGAGTCACATTTGGACAGTGCTTACATGTGTTAGGAGACACTTGAAAGTCATTGGCTGACACAATAGGTCTGCCAGGGGGGTTTGTCTTTTGGCTCCTTGTGGATTTTAGGTAGTTTGTAAAATGCCGCCATTTTTGGATATTCACAACTAAGAAAGCCATACTCACATTCCTAGATCGAGCCTGCATCTTTGGCTCTGCTTAAGACAGCTGTGAGATCACATTTTATGCTGGAAAGAGGGTTAATTTGAAGTTCTTGGTTAATATTTGAGATTGTTCAGTTGCCGATAAGCTTCACTGATGTATCCATTGTCGTCCATAACCACGACTGTGCCCCCCTTGTCTGCCGGCTTTATTATGATGTCCTCATTGCTGCTCAGCTCTCTGGGGGACTGGGTGACACCCCCTACCAAGTTTATAAAATGTTTGCTTGAGATGCTTACCTTTAACTACAATTTCCCTCCAGGGGGCATGTTTATCAATAACTCAGGTCACTTCACAATAAAAATAGCTCCAAGCTCCTGCAACGTAAGGTACAAGTTGAAATCTGTTCCAGTTTATTGAAATCAAATCTCAATGAAGTTGTCAACAACAGCACTGGAACACTAATACATTTTGGAGGAAGACGAGGGGCCTTAGTCTTTCATACACAAAAGATCGCAGAGTGATCGCTATGCTTTTAAGCAGGTCTTTATCGTTTGACATAGAACGAACAAGCCAATCACTGTTGAAGTCACCTAAAATAATCATTTTACCTGGGTTCCTAAATGATGTAAGGGTGGATAATATGTATTTTGTTCTATAAATACTACTAGTACTAAGATTTTTAGGAATGGTAAACTCACAAAGTGTGAAGAAACATATATAGCCACGCCTCCTCCTCTTGTACTTCCGTCTGCTCTGTATAATGTATAATTTTCAAGTTTGGTGTCATTGTCTCATATTTTACTGTGCAAACATGTCTCAGAGAAGGTGAGTACATCAGGTTTGTACTGAGTAACCCATATTCTAATGAAGTCAGTTTTGGGAGAAGGCTCCGTCTATTCAGATGCATAATTTTGTGTCAATTATGAGTCAAGGGAATAAAAGTGCTGACGGGGTAGAGTTAAGCAGAGGAGGTTTTTGAGAGAGGAGGATAGGAGAGCCATGGCACACACACTCACAAACACATACAGCAGCCATATTAATGCGCCTCTGTCGAAAAAGGCCTTTCTGGCGGAAATGAATTCATTTTAACCCAAACCATGATTTTTTTCCTAACCTTAACCAAGACATCCCTTTCTGGCAGAGAGCCCTGAAGGCAAACTATTTCCAACAGCGCAAAGCTCCAACCATGTATCAGATTGTTTACCCCAAGTTTGAGAGCCAAGTGGATAAAATAGGGATGTTTTTCAAAGACATGTCAATTTTCTGAAAGTCGTTGCTGGAGCGCCATAACAAGAGCACATAGCAACTTGCTTGCATGGCAGTGCTGCCAACAACTCTTCCTCTGGGGCTCTACTTGTGCTTGTACGAAACATGTTATGTCAGTTAATCACAAACTGAATACTGCAGCGTAACTAGTTTAAAAAAATGTTGATTTACTTAAATAAAGATTAAATATGACAGTTGCCTTGAGTCGTTATTTGATAACTGCCAAAAAAACAATTTGTATGGGTCAAGTAAAAAGGCAAGTAGATTTCTGACCCACCCAAGTGAAAAATAACATGTTGAACCCTGTCTTAAAAAAACATTTGACTTTTGTATTGCTGTTTGACTGAGACCTTTTGTTTCATGTTTCTTTGCAGCCGATGCACGATGACTACGACCTGAGGCAGGAGCAGCTGAACAAGGCCTCTCTGCTCTCCTCCAAGAAGTTCCTTGAAAACCTCCTTGAAAAATTCATCACTAACGTGGTACATTTCTTTTTATTGTCGGCAAGCTGGATGCAGTATTGATGAAATTCAGAAGTTGTTTTACAAAAGTCTTTTTTATTTGTATCCAAAATCTCAGCTCTCATTCCCTTTTTCTTTTGTCTTCAGGACCACGGGACTGGAGCGTTGGTCATCAGCTCCTTACTGGACTTCTTAACATTCGCCCTCTGCGCCCCCTACAGTGAGACCACAGAGGGGCAGCAGTTTGACATGCTGCTCGAGATGGTTGCCTCCAATGGACGCACCTTGTTCAAACTCTTCCAGGTAGTTGTCTTTTATGAATAAACCTTTCCACCCTATCTATGATAGTAATATGACTGATACAAATACAGTAGATGCTGGAGTGTTGAATTATGTTGTCTTTATCCCCAGCATCCGTCTATGGCGATAGTGAAGGGAGCAGGCCTGGTGATGAAGGCCATCATTGAGGTAAGCCTTTCTGTAGGTCAGGTGGTTTAAAGTGTGAATATTTGATTGCATTTCCTGTAGTATCATGCTTTATGATGATATCACACTAGGGTTGGCCGATTATTTCTATTTTTTATACTGTCTAGTCATGGTTACTCGATCCCCTGGGAAATGCCAGCATGGACGACTTAGTTTTAGTGTTGAAGAAACACAAATATAATGTGCAGTTGTCTATTTTAAGTATGTTTTGGATTTACAAAAACAGCTAATAAAGTAACTTGTTAACCAAATTTTATTACTGTGAACCATTTACAGGTGAATTAATACATTTTTACTGTTAAAATATTGGTATTATTGTAATATCATTGTAAATAGCAGCAGTCGTAGTTGTTGTTGTTGTGGTATATTTATTTGTTTTTATTTCGTAATATATTCTCGGTTTAGCATTTTTCTAAAAATGTATTATTGATGTCAATTTTACTTGAATTAAAGATTTTGAATTATCATTTTGAGCGTGTCCCAGCGTCTGATGGATCTTTAAAAAGAAATCAAAACTTTAGCTTTTTTGCAACCAATATAGCTAAAAATATGAGAAGAAATGTTTATAAAAGGAGTTGAACGTTTTAATTAAAAAAAATTTAAATTCAAATCTATTTAGTCTGTACTTGGTGGGACGATATCACAGTGTCATGTTCCGTTTAACATTATAATTTCATCTTTATTATCACAATCTAAATCATATCCATAACATTAACTGCTCTTATGGAGTTGAGAACAAAGTTTGGTGAGCAGGCATACGGAGAACGGAGATGTGGGGTGTAAAGGAGACGGCAAACTGGTTTGCAATTAAGAATTTCAAATTCACTCATTGCTCATGCTGATTAATGGAGCTCAGCAGGCGGACATGCTGCTGCACCACAGACACCTCTAAGTGCACGGCAGGACGCAGACTCAGATTATTTTTCATAGCATCTTAGCTCTTATAGCAAGTTAGTTAAAGTCTCCTTAATGTTGGTGTAGGAAACACAATCGTCAATCATCGCCTCAATAATTGATATATGATCCGATCACCAACCTGTGTTTGTTTACATGTAGGAGGGGGACAAGGAAATAGCCACCAAGATGCAGGAGCTGGCCCTGAGTGAAGGGGCTCTTCCACGACATTTGCACACTTCTTTGTTCACCATCAGCACTGACCAGCGGATGCTTACCAACAGGTCTAACCTCAATTAATTCACACACTCGCACACAATTTATTGGTTCCAGCAGCTAGTTAATCCTCTCTATTTACAGTTTCGTTCTACATTAATACTCTTAACCAGAGAAACATTAATCTCATGTAGCGGTAGACAAAGCTTCAGTTGCTACAGTAAATGAAAATGAAGACGTGTTCTCTGAGGAACAAATAACAAAACAGCGACTTGAGTGATATTTTTCTCTCTCAGGCAGCTGAGTCGTCACCTGGTGGGACTTTGGACGGCAGAAAACCCCACTGCCATGAACCTTCTGAAAAGGATACTGGTAAGGCCACAGATCAGCCCATTCAAGACTTTAAAATATTTGATGCCTGTCTAATACTCATGGCAGCTATTAGCATAATGTGATACAGACAAGTACTCCAGGGTGTAAGCCAATACTTTTCTCTGGCAGCTGTGGCACGTTGTTTAAGTGTTAACCCATTTCACTGTGTCTCGTGCGCTCTCAGCCAACAGGCCTGCTGGCTTACCTGGACAGTCCTGACGCTGTGCCGGAGAAAGATATGGACAGAATGCACGTCCGTGACAACTTGAAAATTGCCACGGTATCTGGACAAACACATAACTTTACTTTTCTGCAGAATGAACAAACGGCTCAATGAGAGTATTTGACATCTCTAACTGTTGTTTTATATTTGTTGCCCACAGGACCAGCTAAATCGAAACAAGGTCCCCGAGTGGCAGCGGATAGCCGGCAAAGCAGCCAAAGAGGTGGAGAAGTTTGCCAAGGAGAAGGCTGATCTGGTGTTGATGCACTGGAGAGATAAAATGGGCATAGCCCAGAAGGAGGTGAGGAGATATTTTCCTTTGCAAAGATGCTGAGAGGCTGATTTCTCTGTTATCTATCAGACAAGCTGCTACTGCTACTGCTGCTGCTGCTGACTTTGTCTGCTCAGGTGTCTCTGACTGCTGCTGCTGCTCCTCCTGCTGATGCTGAACAGTACTGCCCAGTCCATACTCAATAACACACTTTGCAGCTGCTGTTGTTGTTTTGCATGCAGAGCGGTGCCAGCTCCGATGCTGCCTGACCTTGGGGAAGCAGTACATGCCAAGTTACAATCACATTTGATTTTTCCGCACCCTTGCATATCTGCTGTTCAAACTGCTTGTGCATATTTTCATGTATGTTTCACAGACATTTTTTTCTCTTGCTAAGACAGACTTTTTCCATTGCAGGTGTTTCTGAATATGACCACAGTTTTATTTAAATTTAAAGGTCACCTTTCTGGGGCGACCAGTAGCTCAGTGGTTAGAGCAGGGGGTCCCATGTGCAAAGGCATTGTCCTTGTAGCGGTTGTGGGTTCAATTCTGGCCCGTGCCCCTCCGCTGCATGTCATCCCCTCTCTCTCCACCTTCATGCTTAACTTTGTCCTGTCAAATAAAGTCAAAAGCCCCCCCCCCAAAAAAAAAATCTTTGAAGGTCACCTTTCTTTTGAAGGGTATCTCTGTGAGTAAGAAAAAAAATCTACAACATCCCCTAAACTTAGTTTTAGGCCTTCACAATAATTATGTTGACTATCATACAATAAATAGACATGACCTCGACCATATTTATGTTTGTTCACGTAAGAATATTGCCAACATTTTAGCCAACATGATGCCAGAATAAACAGCAGGGTTTTTCCAACTTTTGTAAGACTATGGTGCAGCAATTCTCCCTTTTTATTCTTTCCACCCCCAACTACTTGCGCGAGTCCAAAGAAAAATAAAACACTTCAAAGATGACACAGTGTAGCTTACTGTAAGCCTGCAGCTGCATTTTTGGGGAGTGGAAGACATACAGTCCTGAGAATCGTTAGCATGCCAACCCTTGGCAATAAGCCAAGAAGTCTGTTTTTGTAGTTTTACCCTCCAACAACTCCACTCCATAAATCCACCAGCAAACTACACAGTTCCCAGGGCGTCCACTCCCAGCAGCACACTGGCCAAAATTATGGAGGTAACTGTGGTGTTCTGGGATCTTAGCTAAACTTGGTTGTTAGTGGCAAGAGGCATCACTTGGTTTTGTTTTTGTTGGCCAGATTTTGTAAGGTCTCAATCTGAGTAATTTTGTGCTACTCCTAAGGTGCTATAATTCTATATATGATTTTTTGTATATATTAATAGGTGTTAATAACTTCAAAAAAAATTAAAAGAATTAAAAGTTAATTGCCATTTAAAGGGCGTACTTTATATCAGTGGCATAAAATGCTACTTACTTCACCTGAATGTCACCTGGCTTCCTTTTCCTTTTCTTCACTTTGAATGACTCAAAATGGCTGATCAGCCACGTACTTTGATTGGCTTGCTATCACTGAGTGTTCTTAATCACATTTTGCATCCCATGCTACATGTATATTTGATGTTAGCGAATGATTTGGTAGCCTTTTAAAACATAGTAATTCAGTGAATCATCAGCTAATAACACCTGAAGGATTTAGTGTTAGTTTTGTTTGTCAATCTCATAGTATGATGTACTCCAGTGATCTGTGAGCCTTTTTGTTTCGATTCATCTCTGTTTGATCCGAGGAACAATAATCTCTCTGTGTTGTATCTGCCCCACCCTCCCCTTGTCTTGTGTGGTTTCTCTGCTGTCAAACAATGCAGCAGGACAGAAATAACCTGGTAAGTAGGACTGACCAATGGGATCCGTGCTGTTTTCTTTCCGTCCTCTGTCTCTTCACCAAAACATTCTTTCCATCTTCATGTGACATATTGGGTATGTTTTTTAAATTCAGCCAGGCGATGACCTGTTATCTACAAGGGCATGTCACATGTGTCTTCAAATAGATACAAGAAAAGAAGAAGTCAGTCATGCATCATGCTTTAGGCAATAAAAACAAAGATGCCTCAACTTGCCCTACTGTCAGTGGAACACATGTTCAGAGTATCTGTAGTGTTTTGTCATCAGTAAATAATGACCACATTTGGTCTGAGAGTATAATTACTATAAACAGAGGGATCTTTGCCAAGTAGACTGTGAGGCCTCTGGAGCCACATTTTACATCCCTCACACCAGTTTTGATTATGCAGGGAATTTGCTGTATTGCTTTATGGCTCCAAAGAGAAAAATGCTTCCCTTGCAAGTAATAAGTAATATGCAAATTAAAGGAATACTTCATCTAGAAATTGATCATTTGTTTATCAGTTACTCACCCCGTGTTACCTTTAATTTGGGAAGTAAACATTGTTTTTCTCACACGATGAACAAACAGCAGCAAAACTATATCAGAACATCCATTTACAAACTCTCACACAACTTGTGCAGTATAATCCAAGTCTCATTTATCCAGTCGTATGCTCAGGACTTGTATTTTTGCAAAAACGTAACTATTTAAAAGACCTAGCATAAACAGTGTCACACACAGACGACTGGGCAAGCATGTGCATTTGAACTCTGCTCAGTGGAGTTCAAACACACGTGCTTGCCCAGGTGCACTACTCGTATTTGGAAGTGCTCAAAAATCCCTTACATTTTAAAACACTTCCACATAGGTGTGTGTTTAATTTAAATTCAAAGTTCATCTTTCCTTTAAAGAATACCTCTGTTAGGATGCAAATTTGATGACAAGTTTAAATGTCATAACTGCATATAGTCGCTGTAAAGCTTTATTCACACCAAATCAGGTGTATGGGACAGTTTGGGAGTGTTGCTTAAAAGCCCCATTTGTGGGGGAGTAGAGAGTAGAGAGACCAATTATAGAAAGCCAATCTCCCCATCTCACCGACTGAGTTTTGTTCTTCTGCTGGTTCCATTAGGCAGAGTTCAAACACATGCGCTCGCCCAGGCGTGCTACTCATCCATGCCTGAGACTGTTTATGCGAAACTGTTTTACATAGTAAGGTTTTAGCAAAAATGCGTGTTTAGGAAGAACTGAGCATACTGCTGGTTAATGAGACTTGGATTGCACTGCACAAGCAGTTGCATGGGGTGATTTATTGATACACAAATGGTGATTGGGGGGTGAAGTATTCCTTGAAGGTTCTAAGGCCACAGTAGCGACATCCTCTTGAAGCAACATATTCATGACAGTTGTTATCATAACTCTGTCTCGCCCAGCAAGAATTACAGAACACACCCAATTTTGGGATCCCACTTTGGTTTTTGTGTTTCATAACCTTGTTTTCTATGTTGGTGCAATGATGACAATGTTTTTTGGTCGTTTTGTTTTATGTCCCTAATATCTGACTTTCTCCATTCTCAAAAACATTCTTGTTTTACTTTCCTCCATACTCATGACATTTTTTTTTCATGTCTGGTGTCCCTGTGTAAAATGTTTCACATGTTGTTGCCATTTTAACTTCACAACTCTCTTTATGCCATAAGCTGTGAAGGAGAAATATTGAATGCTTTAAAGATTGATAAACTGACTTGAAGCAGTTCCTTAAAGTTTGAGTCTTTCCTTTGATTTCAGAACCCAAACCAAAAGCCCGTCATCCTGAGGAAGAGACGCCAGAGGATAAAGATTGAAGTCAACTGGGAGCTTTTCTACTATAGGTACAACATGGCTCCCATAGAGAGATCAATTTCTGGCTTAGGGACATTTGTTTTTATGAACACACAGTGCATTTTGCAAGAATAAAACCCACCACTGGAGCAATGTGTTAAACCGGTTATTTTTTACTTTACAATCCTGACCTGCTTTTCTGTCTTCTCAAGATTCCAGCTCGACCATGCACGGTCCAACCTCATCTGGAACCTGAAGACAAGAGAGGAGCTGCGGGACGCTCTGGAGGGGGAGATGCGTGCCTTCAGCGTAGACCGTGAGCTCGGCAGTGCCACCGTCATCTCTTGGAACCACCAGGAGTTTGAGGTCTGTGCTCAGCTGGAGTATGTTACACTCACTGAGCTCTCATTTGATTTTAACCATCAATATCTGTGACACACTGGAGTTTCAGGCCAGACCAGTGTATGGTGATACTTGAATCCCACATATAAATACAGGATTATCTTTTGAACTAATACTCACTGTGTCTGTATATGTTCCCATTTGCAGGTGAAATATGAGTGCCTTTCAGATGAGATAAAGATTGGGGATTATTACCTGCGTCTGCTGCTCGAAGAGGATGAAAATGAAGAATCAAATGCCATCAAGAGATCGTAAGACTGCAAACACTCATCCAGCTGCACTAATATTATCATTCTGCACTGGATCCAAAGTGATGACTCACGCTTCGCCCTCTCTTTGCTCTTAGATACGAGTTCTTCAATGAACTCTACCATCGCTTTCTGCTGACACCCAAAGTTACGATGAAGTGCCTGTGCCTGCAGGCGCTCGCTATAGTCTACGGGAAGTGCTACGAGGAGATTGGCTCCTTCACAGACACAAAATACATAGTGGGCATGTTGGACCGAGTGAGTGCTAATATACTAATATGTACTAATATATTTGAGGTGTTTTGGTGTCTTTTAATTAATCCTGAAATCCAAAATGCTCCTCTGTCTACAGTGTACAGACAAACTTGAAAGAGACAGACTCATCCTCTTCCTCAACAAACTCATCCTCAACAAGGTAAGCTGTTTAAAGCAACTTTGAACTGCCCATTCATTTTACTCGCATTTCTGTGTCTTTGTCTCGAGTAATACTTCATTATTTTGTTGCACAGAAAAATGTGAAGGAGGTGATGGACTCAAATGGAGTGCGTATCCTGGTGGATCTGCTCACCTTGGCCCATCTGCACACCAGCAGAGCTACTGTGCCCCTTCAGGTACAAACATGGCTATAGCTTTTGAGTTATAGTATATGAAAAGAGTGTCTCTTTTAATTTGATCAAATACACATGACACTCAATGTTACAAGTCTCCATGAGCAATAGATTAGATTTGATTCAGTGTTGAACTATGTGTAGAAAATGTTAATCTGTCTGGAGTGTCAAACAGAGGGTGTTCTTAATTTCCACAGAGCAACGTGCTGGAAGCAGCACCAGACATGAAGAGGGAGAGTGAGAAGGAGTGGTACTTTGGTAACGCAGACAAGGAGAGGAGAGGACCTTTCAGCTTTGAGGAGGTATGGGATCTCTTTTAAATGTCAAGCACTGAGATTTCACTGTAAAATTATTTGGAAACAGATGATGTAATACCTGCTAAAAACAACTTATCAAAATGGAATGAAACTTAAAAAAAAAAGCCCTTTTGACATAATATATTGCCAATTTTTGTGTCTAAGTGACTAATGGAGACAAATTTTTTTGAAATAATTCCAGAGCGAAACAACCCGACACAGGCTGTAATGTAACTACCCGAAGTATTTGTGCACTGTCAATTTGTGTCCACTAAAAGTGCTTCTGATTGCCACTGACAGGCGCGAACAATTGTGATAAGCTTTTGACAACACTATGGAAAGTATCCCTACTGAGACAGACTTTTTTGTTAATAAGTAAGATCTTTTTTGTTTAACCACAAACAACCACAAAATTGCCATCGCCAACCTCACCAGACTCATTTTAAATAAACAGTAATTTCATCATCATAAAACACACTTTATCAAAGGCAACCGAAACAAAACAAAACTCACAAAAACCATCTTGGTTTGTCTTCCCACTGTCCCAACAATCACCAACTCTGGTCTGGTTGAAAAGGAAAAAAAACCTTAATTCACCCAGTTAGATGTGAAAATATGCTGACTCTATACATGCTGAAATTACTGTTTATTTAAGTGGAGCCTGGTGGGTTTGGCGATGGCGATTATGTGGTTGTTTCTGGTTAAACAAGAAAGATCATCCTCTTTAACAGGTCTATCATAATAGTGATCCTCTCCATAATGTTGTCAAACACTGACACCTGTCAGTGGTTAAAAACAAGCACTTGTAAGTGGGCATAAACTGATGCATGCCCCAGGTGGATCCATTGCAGCCTGTTTCGCTGCTGATGGCTGCTGCCCTCTTGCAAAATACTGGACCAGTTTCAAAAATTGTTGTTCCTATTAGTCATGTAGATACAAAACATGGGAAATTGGGGTCCAGGTTGAAAAATACCAAAGTTACCCTTTAAATATATTACGCTGTCCTATCTAGTTATCAGGTTATTGCAGTGTTATTTTGATTTTTGTTGGTCTCTTACAGTTTGTTGTTGCCCTTCACTTTTGTTTTCAGCAGCCACCTCATACTTATCGTTGTATTATGTTTTTACTTTCCTTCTCCAGATGCAGGAGTTTTGGAGCACAGGCGTCCTGACAGCGAAGACACGCTGCTGGGCTCAGGGGATGGATGGTTGGCGCCCCCTGCAGGCCATCCCCCAGCTAAAATGGTGCCTCCTGGCCACCGGACAGGCAGTGATGAACGAGTCTGACTTGGCTACTCTAATCCTTAACATGCTCATCACCATGTGCTCATACTACCCCAGCAGGTGGGTACAGCAGAAAATGCTTCCCTTTTCTGAAATGTCTTTTTATACGGCCTTATAATAATATCAATCTGAAGTATGCATGATGAAATTTGGTTGAAACATGAAACCATTAGTCCATGATTGTAACATACCTGTCTATTTCCATTTTACTCAGGGACCAAGATAACGCCATTATCCGTCCTTTGCCTAAGATCAAGAGGATGATCAGTGACAATGCATGTCTGCCTCACATCGTCCAGGTTTTTTTTTTTTCCTTGTCCTATACAGTATGTCATATCCACTTTGGTGAATTGCTGAATGATACTAAATGACATGCTGATGGTTTCCCATCACGTTTTCTTTGCCTACTCCAGCTGCTGTTGACCTTTGACCCCATCCTGGTAGAAAAGGTGGCTAACGTCCTGTACCAGGTGATGCAGGACAACCCGAATCTGCAGCGCCTCTATTTAACTGGTGTCTTCTTCTTCATCATGATGTACACAGGCTCCAACGTGCTTCCTGTAGCAAGGTGAGAACACGCAACAAATGGCACATAAGCATTTTGCACCGATGTCCTAACACGCTAAAGTTATCCCCGAGACATTTTTAAAGAAATATTTAGTTTTTGATTGTCATGAACACATGAAGACTGACACTTTAATGATGTACTATGCAGGAACTGTCAGTTACTGTTGGTAAATAGCATTGCCAGCAAAAGTGAGAGTGTTTTGAAACGCTTTGCTATATTTGTAGTTCTTTGGCACTGTGACCAGGACTTTTGTTACCTCCACTTGGATGCGTGCTGCTTACGATCTGGCACCTGGTTACTACCTTTTTATAAAGTCCCAACCTTACTTGTGTGCTGCCCCCAAAATACAGGCGGAGAGCAGAGTCTCTGTAGACAAATACACCCCCACGCTTCTAGTGGAAATAGGTGAGGATTGAGAGGGATTACTTTTGAATGAGTCTATGCCAGTGTTTCTTAAACTGTGTGGCCCCTGATCAGGGTGGAAAAATAGTCCGTAGGTTTACAGAATGGACCAATATTTGATAGCATTGCTCCAATAGTGTAGTTTACATGATATGCAGGTATACGCCATATACCCAATAAGAAAGCTCCAGGATTTCTGCATACCCTTTTAAAAAATACGCAAGGATATGTGACAGCATATTTTTGTAACAGAGCTTTCAATTTAGATATCTGTTTTTCGCGAGTACAGGGTCGAGAGATGTGATAACAAACTGAACAAATGCTGCAGAACATACAGTGAGAGAGAGACTGTGATGATGGATGTGCACAGAGCAGACAGCAGTTGGCAGTTGGAGCGGAGGATAAATTGGCAGTAAAGTTGTCAAGTTGTAAGAAATGTACAGATGTGAAAAAGGGGGTATGACAGAAGAAGTTTGAGAACCACTGGTCTATACATTTTTTTAAGGTAAATCCTGCATAGTATACCTTTAACACCACACCGACTAAAGACATAAATATATTTTGTAGTTCTACATAATCGTAAATTTTCCATTGACATCTCAGCCTTACATTTTTTACAATAGTTTGATCTTGACCCTAATGTGGATGTGACTGAAAATTAGAAATTAAACATTACACATTCGCACTGGTAACATGCACTGTTGATGTTGACCTCTGAGACATTCCTGTGATTTCTCAAGGTTCCTGAAGTACACACATCTGAAACAAGCCTTCAAATCAGAGGAGGTAAAGTGTTTGATTTTTTACCATATAAACTACAACAAATTGTATCATATGAATCCAACCACCTTTTACAAAAATGTCAACTCTGCCTTTCTTTCTCAAGGCTAAGGGTCAGGACATTGTACAGCGCAGTGTTCTGGGTCCGGTGCTGCCTGAGGCCATGGTGTGTTATCTGGAGAACTACGAGGCTGAGCGCTTCTCAGAGATATTCCTCGGAGAGTTCGACACACCAGAGGCCATTTGGAGCAGCGAGATGAGGTAGGTCTCTGTCATGTCTAATAAGTGTGCGGCACTGTAGAAATGTTTAGGAGTGCCGCAGTGAAAGTCAGCATGTGGTTCAAAGAAATGTTAATAGGTTGTGTTTGAACTCTCTGCTTTAGGCGGATGATGATTGAGAAGATAGCCGCCCACATAGCTGACTTCAGCCCCAGGCTGCAGAGCAACACGCGGGCCCTCTACCAGTACTGTCCCATCCCCGTGGTCAGCTTCCCTCAGCTGGACAACGAGCTTTTCTGCAACATCTACTACCTCAGACATCTCTGTGACACCATCCGCTTCCCCAACTGGCCCATTCGAGATGCCGTATGTCTCCTTTTTTGTCTCCCAGCTTGTTCTCCCTTATCAGTGTCCTGCTTGTGTTTGCTAAGACAGAGTTCTTTAATGTTGTGATCCACCTCCATTATTCCGACAGGTGAAGCTGCTAAAAGACACCCTTGAAGCCTGGAAGAGGGAGGTGGAGAAGAAGCCTCCCTCTATGTCTGTAGATGATGCATATGAAGTCCTCAACCTCCCCAAAGGACAGGGCCAGTGAGTGGCCTTTGATTTATCACGTGTTCCTATTTGTCTTGCATCCTGAATCATCTTTATTGATTAGTAGCAATAAAAGATGTTGTTGTTGTTGGATAATATGGATTTAGATCGCAGGACTCAAGAGATATTGGTATTTTTGTCTTCAGGCACGAGGAGAGTAAAATCAGGAAAGCTTATTTCAGACTGGCGCAGAAGTACCATCCAGACAAGAACCCCGAGGGCAGGGTATGTATCACCATCATTACTGTCACTATATGTACGTTGGGGCTTACGTAGCTTCATCCACAGATGTCATTTCAACTCATATCTTTCAGGAAATGTTTGAGAAAGTCAACAAAGCCTACGAGTTCCTTTGCACAAAGTCTGCCCGAATCATTGACGGCCCCGACCCAGAAAACATCATCCTCATCCTCAAAGCTCAGAGCATCCTGTTCAACCGACACAAACAAGGTATGTAGATAGATCAGCTTTCTGTCTTTCATTGTTGCTATTATTTCTACCTTAATAATTTGAGAAAAACAAGTTCTGAAAAAGTGAACTGCTACTCCTCCTCTTCATTGTCTATAAACAGAACTGGAACCCTACAAATACGCCGGTTACCCCATGCTCATCAAAACAATCACAATGGAGACAGAGGATGAGCTGCTGTTCTCCAAAACCTCCCCTCTCCTTCCGGCTGCTGCCGAACTTGCATTCCACACCGTTAACTGCTCGGCTCTTAATGCAGAGGAGCTGCGCCGCGACAACGGCATCGAGGTAAACACACTGTCACATATACTGAAATATCAACCAGTCTAAAAGAAACTGTCCATCCACATGTGGACCTGTGCACTTTGGTGTGTTGGAACTGTGATTGAATGAATCATCAGTTGTTTGCTTGTGGGTTTTTTTTTATTTAATCAGGTGTTGTTGGAGGCTCTCTCTCGGTGCGTTGCCGTGTTAACAGCATCCAGCAAGCCTGACGACATGGCTGTACAGGTAAAGTGATTGCAAAGCACTGAGGGGTGAATTTACAAATAATGAATTGGGGCTGCTGACAGCTTGATGAATTGCGTGTCACTTGCAACCGCTGTCTGCCCCGTCTCAAGTTCTGATTCACAGAAGATATTGCACTAGTGATAATAGAGGTCAAACACACTCAGAAAGTTACGTATCTGATTGCAATTATCCATGTAGTAAAGTATAAATGTTGCCTTTGCACCAAGAACACAGAAGGCAGAGCAAGAAATTAAAAAAAAAGAAAGAAAGAAAAAGAAAACTTAAATTTTCAAACCACGAGTTACTGGTCCAGACTGATGAGGTGCCAAGGCAATCCTCAAAACCTCAGGCAGTCTGAAAGTCTGGGTTTGATACTCATAGTAGATACACTTCAGTTACCATCAACTTTCTGAAGACGCTATTAATTTCACTGTAACCGTGTGTGACTATTGCCACTGACGGTAAGGGATGCATTACACCCTTTGCGGGAGTCTTATTTGTGCAAGTGTAGTGGCTGCAAAATCTAATCATCTTTTCCTCCAGAGATCAGTGCTGTGGAGCTTATAATGATTTCTTCTACCCTTTTTGACACTGCAGGTGTGCGGGCACATCTGTAAATGCTACAGTGTAGCAGCTCAGTTTGAGGAGTGCAGGGAAAAGATTATTGAGCTGCCCATCATCATCAGGGACCTCTGTCACATCCTGTTCTATGGAAAGGTGAGAACGTTGCCTTGTTTTTTGTAATTGATAACAGAAATATTTTTAATTTGTACCATTTTTCAACATCAATGTGTCATTATTGGATTATCTGTGAGATCTTGAACAATATAGAAATAATGGTCATAGCATTTTAGAGCCTGCAGTTGTAAAAAGAAATCCATGTTTTATCTATTTAATATTTCCTTTTTTTTTCTACTTAAAAGATTAAAGATGCTGTAAGTGTATCTTCTTCACGAGACATTCTCTTCGGCCAACATCTTTAATTTTAAGCAACTGCATTAAAAAGATTTCAAATAAAGTTTATACCAAATAAATGCTTTTTTTTTACATTAAGTTATATATTTCATTTTGCCCAAATCAAATGTAGATTGAAATGTAAAAACTCCATTCAGGCTACCACCATTACTCTTGGCAGTTATCTTGCTTGTTCGTGGTCTCCTCATCTGCTAAAACTGCTACATGTAGCACCTATGATGTGAGCTTTTACCATCTCTGCAACCAGACAGCTTCTTAAAGTATTTACAAAGATGTGTTTCTCCTAACCTTGATTCATGTTCCCTCCCTCACCTCTTCCCAGGGTCTCCCAAAAACTGCTGCTCTGGCAGTCCAGTGCGTGAGCTCTTTCGCAGTGGATTTCTTCCTACAGACCCATCTGTACCACGCTGGTGTTCTCTGGCACCTGCTGGTCCACCTCTTCAACTATGACTACACCCTAGAGGAGAGCGGCGTGCAGACTAGCCAGGAAACAAACCAACAGGAGGTTGCAAACAGCCTGGCTAAGCTCAGCCTGGTGGCTCTCAGCCGTCTGGGAGGCTACAGCCAGGCGCCACACACACCGGATGTAAACAATCCTGTTTCAGAGACCAACGGCATCGAGGCCACACCTCCAGAGAACCCCACCATCCGCAAGAGCTTAGCTGCCATGCTGACACCGTACATCTCGAGGAAGCTGGGAACAGGGTCTCCTGCTGAGGTATGTTGTGCAGGTGGATGGGGAGGGTTGGGTCGAGTTTGTACATACATAAACACCAACACCAAGCTGAGTTCTACATGCTCTGTTGTACATTCAGGTCTTGAAACTGCTGAATAGCAACTCAGAGAACCCGTACTTGATCTGGAACAATGGGACACGAGCTGAGCTGCTGGAGTTCCTGGAGGTTCAGCAGGAGGGAAACATCAAGAGGGTATGAACAACATATATAATATCAGAAATGTATATCAGTATATAAATAATATTGATAAGCTATGTTGTAAGGAAAAACATTGAGTTATTCATGCATTCTCTCCGATGTCTCTCTGTAGGGAGAAAATGATAAAAGCTTTGGTGCAGAGTTTGTGTTTAGTGATCACAGCAAAGAGCTGATAGTTGGAGAGATCTTTGTGCGGGTCTACAATGAGCAACCTACTTTCCCTCTTGAGGTGAGTAAAATAACAAGATAGTATTACAACTACATCTAGTCTACTTCTCCATTGTATCTGTATTAGATCATGGCATCTTGAAATGCTGTTCTTAAACAGCCAATTCATTATAGTAGTGAATATTGATGGTAGCATAATGTGTAAAAAAGGCTATTAACTAAAACCCACTTTCATTACAGTATTTTTTCTACATATAATAGTGTAATTGGCATATTTGCAGTTTACAATGGACTTTAAACCTTTAGTAATGATATCATGTTTTTTTTTAATCAACTCTGTTTTTAGTATCCAAAAGCATTTGCTGCCAGTCTTCTAGACTACGTAGGCTCCCAGGCCCAGTACCTCCACACTCTGCTGGCCATGAGTCAGAGTAACAAAGTAGAGTCCCAGCAGCATGCTGAGAGGCTGCGCTTCGCTGAGATGGCTTTGGAGGCTCTCCGCAATGTCATCAAGAACAACCCCGGTAAGATCGGACACTTCTTCCAGCTCTGCTTTGCCTGAGGAGCCTAACCTGGGTTTTATTTAGATGTCTTAATATTTTAGCTTCCTTTCTAAGCAGTTGTTTTCGTATGATTTCAGGTTCAGAGTCAGAGTGCATCGGCCACTTCAAACTGCTCTTCTCTTTGTTGCGGGTTCATGGAGCTGGCAGAGTACAGCAGCTGGTTTTGGAGGTAGAGGTTCTTGGTCCTGATATCTAATTACTGTAGTTCCCATTGTTTGTGCATTTTACTCATATCCGTTTCCTCTGTAGGTTGTGAATACAGTGACTTCAAACCAAGAATGCGTTAGCAACATTGCTGAGTCGCTGGTGTTGTCCAACCTTCTGTTGCTGCTGCACTCGCTCCCCTCCAGTAAGAAGACACTCTAGAAACAGAAAATATTTTACTGGCTTTGTTTTCTTTGGTGCCTTTTCTTGCATATTATTATTATTATTATTATTATAGTGTTATCTTTTGACTAAAACATGTTTTTCTGCATTATTTAGGCAGACAAATGGTGCTGGAAACCTTGCATGCGCTGACTTCTAACACAAAGATAGTCAAAGAGGCTATGGCCAAAGGTCAGTGTAATTTTGCATTTTCTCCTCCATATTTATGTGAATCCTGAGGGCACAGATGCTCATGTTAATCTGTTTGTTCTCCAGGTGCTCTGATCTACTTGCTCGACCTCTTCTGTAACTGCACACATCCCCAGGTCCGCACACAGACCGCAGAGCTCTTCTCCAAGATGACCTCAGACAAGCTGGTTGGGCCAAAGGTCAGTCTGGATGGATATGAATAGAAAATTTAAACAGATAAATAATCCCTGCCCATCTTGCATTATTGTGCATCATAATATATCCTCATCTCCAACAGGTGCGGCTAACGCTGATCCGTTTCCTTCCTGGTGTGTTCATGGATGCTATGCGAGACAACGCCGAGGCAGCAGTGCACATATTTGAGGGAACACACGAGAACCCTGAGCTCATCTGGAATGACAGCTCAAGGGAGAAAGTGTCCACCACTGTCCGGGAGATGATGCTTGAGTATGACATGAGCCCAATTTGATACAAGTAGTCAAGAGAGTTTGAAATATTGGTGTTTAATATTATATTCTTTACTTTCTTAAATGTTTCCAGGCACTTTAAACAGCAGAAGGATAATCCTGATGTGAACTGGAAAGTAAGTGCAATAATATATTACCCCAAAATAAAGCAGTGATATGTTGTGTATGATTTAATGTGACAACACATTCTCGGTTTGTGTGCTCAGTTGCCGGAGGACTTCACAGTGGCTTACGGAGCAGGACAGGGCGAGCTGGAAGTTGGCGGAGTCTTCCTGCGTATCTTTATTGCTCAGCCAGGCTGGGTGCTACGCAAGCCTCGAGAGTTCCTGGTGTCCCTCCTGGAGACTCTGACTGAGCTGCTGGAGAAAAACAACCCCAATGTGAGCAGCTGCCTTTATGACAAGCACAAACACACAGTATTTGCAGTTTAACCTATTCTATTATTGTAAAGTAGTTTTTTCACATCTTCCTGATATTTCTGGTCTCCTGCAGGGTGAAGCCTTAGAGACGGTTACCACGGCAGCAGTGTGTCTGTTCAGCACACAGGGCCAGCTGGCCGACCAGGTCCCTCCTCTGGGTCATCTGCCTCGTGTTCTGGCAGCACTTAACCATAAGAACAACGCCGTGCCCAAGAGCTCCATCCGCCTCATCCACGTGCTATCAGACAATGAGGTGAGGAGCCAATCATATATATTATATAGCTGACTCTGACTTTCTTTTTTGGTTTCAGGACTCATTACACCTCGTTAAACAATTTATATTTACTAAAAAGGCACTCCAACAATTTTAAACATGGAGTCCAGTGTTATGATGTCCTTGGGGTTATCTCAGACTGCAAAGTCAGACCTATCTCTTGCTGTGTCGGTGCTGGAAAAAAAAACATCTTTCTGAATACTGCATTAAGAGAAATAAAATGCTCTGGGTTGTTTTTCACTTCTTAAACCAATTACAATCACCTTTGGTGATGCTAAGCCCTGGATACAGCAACAGCACCTTTTGTAGAATAGTGTCAGGGGGGAACTTGTTTTGGTGGAACATTTGCATGTGGCGAGGTGAGCCTTGGCTAAAGTGCTAAAACCCTGCAAGAAAAAAGGCCACATAAAACATTAAATGATGTTTTAGCATGTACGTTGCGAGCTTAGAGGGTGTTGTTTCACGCACACTAAAACAAATCGTGGAGATGTGTCTGACTACACAAGACTATTTCCATGTAGGGACAGGGATTTTGAAAACTTTAACATGCAGGAAGTTGAAGGGGCAGCTAATTCCCACAGTCTACATCCTGTGAGCCAGCCTATCTTAGATGGTTCTTGTAGTCTACACATCTGTGACAGTAAGACTCACAAACTGGGGGTGTGAAGTTTGAAACATGTTGGCATTTACCAGACAGGGAGGGTCTGAGGAAGGATGCCTAGATGAATTATTGGAATTGTAGGACCCAGTGTATTTGGAGCCATACTAGGGACTACAAGTCGAGATATATTTCAGCCTCTGCTAGATCGATTTTGGCCTTATTTTTGTCTCATTCCCCCTACATTTTGGAAGTGCAATACTAAATCCCTGAGTACTGCTTTAAGATCTACACTCCCAGAATTTGTGTATCCGGAATATTCACAGTACTCTGTTAAGATTTGCCAACAAACAATTTCTTGGCTAGTTTGTCTCATTTCTGCACTATGACACTCTTGTTGTGTTGTGTAGCTGTGTGTACGCTCCATGGCTTCCCTGGAGACTATCGGCCCCCTCATGACTGGGATGAAATCTCGTGCAGACATGGCCGGACTAGCTTGTGAAGCGCTCAACCGCATGTTCCAGAAGGAACAAACAGAACTAGTGGCCCAGGTAAACCGTCACCATCACTGTTTATTTGATTTTGTTCTGTTAATCATGTTTGATGCCCATGTAAAATTACTAATAATTTATTTTATTAATGAACTGAATAGGCTCTAAGAGTGGACCTGGTCCCATACCTCCTGAAGTTACTGGAAGGAATCGGCCTGGAGACATTAGAAAACCCTTCAGCTACCAAGGCCCAGATAGTAAAGGCTCTCAAGTCCATGACTCGCAGTCTGCAGTACGGAGAGCAGGTATGATAAGAATACATGATCAGCAGATTATCAGTTAAGACCAGTGAATCATCATACTGGTTGTTAATCTTATTCAAAACTGTTTGCCAATCACTGCTTTGCAGGTGAATGAGATTCTAGCGAAGTCCTCAGTGTGGAGTGCCTTCAAGGACCAGAAACATGATCTTTTCATCTCAGAGTCTCAGACCGCAGGCTACCTGACTGGTAAAGTATTTTACTTCTCTCTAACTTAACCTGCTACTGAACACCCAGCATCACAACTCTTGACATTTTCTTTTAACAAGCCAGGCTGTTGAGATGTTTTTTATGTTAGTCTTTAAAAGGTAAGTGTCAAGTACCTTTCTCTGAGCTGTTGTTGATTCTGAACAAGTACTTCCCCCTACAAAGGACTATTTGTATGTCACTTACTCCCCCAGTGTTGCGTTACATTACGTGAGAAAGAAAACATGTTTTTCTCTCATGCCTCTAGTGAACAAAGAATCAAAAAACAGGAAATGCTTAATGAATGAAGTCATGGGGGTTCGTGTTTAACAGCATCAAAACATCTAATTACAACTCTCACACAAGTTGTGCAACATAATCCATGATCATTTATCCAGTTGTATGCTGAGGACTTTCTAAACACTTGTATTTTTGCTAAAAAAGTAAGTAATCAAACGTGAAACTTATGCTCTCCACAGCCAAACTCCATTGACAAAAACAGTACTTTTACCTTGTTGAAATCAGGAGTTGCTGGGCTGCCACTGCCACGATTGGTGGTTTGTTTGTGTTACTATATGACTTTGGTGTTTTTAAGGGTTATTTTGGATTCACCAAAGTCACACAGTAACAAAACAACCAGTCAAGGTGCGGCAGCTTCTGTGTTTAGTGAGGTAAAATTACTGGTTTTGTCAATGTATTCTGGCTTTGACCGTTTTTGGATTTTTTTTGTTCACCAGAGGCATGTGAGAAAACCAAAGTTTTCTTTACGAATGCAACATAACACGGATGAGTAACTGAAATACAAATGGTCATTTGGGGGGTGAAGTGTTCCTTTAATGCTTTGCTTTATCCTAAAAACCACCTTGTGGCTGACTCCTCACTTGTGCTTAAACCCAAAGACCCGTTCTGTCTCCACGTCCTATAACTTCCTGGCTCTGCCTTTCCCTTCCTCTTTGTCCTCCACATCTCCTCCTCAGGGGTATCCACTCCTTCTCTCCTGGCCGCCAGTAGCCCACTGCGAGGTGGGCTCTAGACTCCTAAGCTGGGCCTTCACAGCCCGCCTCTCTCTTGCTCTGATGCAGGTAGACCTTGAGCTTGCTCCTACTGCCATTCCTTGCCTCTCTACCTCCATCTTTGACCCACATTTAATTTTCCATTCCCATTTCTCCATCTTCAAAATAATATCATACCATCTCCATTCACCACCAGCTTTCAGGAATAAAGGAAAATGTCCTCAAAGATGTAATGTAGTGATTGTATTGATCACTCCTCAGACATAGAGTAGTTGATTCCTTTTAGTTTAGTACATCATTGTAGCTCACCACTAGTGCTCCATCTGTCCCACCCAGTCACACCTGTACTGATTCTTACTTCCTGTCACCTGTAGGTCCAGGAGTAGCAGGTTACCTTACAGCAGGAACTGGCACCACGGTAATGCCCAACGTCCCACCCCCCGTGGACAACGACATTGGAGACCAAGGCTGATGGACACACACAGTCACGCTCAGGCACCCAGACTGCCCTGCAGCTTCACGGCCGCAGCTCAGAGAAGGACTGTTCAGCTCCCACACAAGGGGGATGGAGAGAGAGAGAAAGACGGAGGAGAGCGGGCCGTCATTGACCGTCACCAAAATCTCCGCAACACCTCCTCCAGTATCACTCTCCTCTCCCCTTACAAACGGCACTCAAGTCTTCATAAACACTTTGAAATTGTTTTAATGGATGACCATGTTTGTTTTGTTTCTGTGCTACTTTTCTTGTATCTTCCAATGACACACAGAAGAGTTTACTTTTTGTATGAATATATTTTTTACTCTAGATTTTGTTTTTCATGAGAAAGACATTGGAAGACTGAGGCGTTAATTATGGATGAACTGTCTCTTCTCTGTTATCTTATTCCTCTTCGTCATATCCTGATTGGCTACCCTAAATCTTGAACGGGAGACACTTGGCCTTGTTTGTGACACATTTGTGCACAGGACCTATCCACCTCTTACATAAACGTGTCATTTACTAGTCTGTATAAAGGATGCTCATATGGAAGAAAACATGTTAAAATTGGAACTCAGAAAATATATGCATTTGATTTCTCTGCCCTGCTTCTCCACAAGAAAATGTCCCCTGAACCCTCGGAGTGATGCTGACCTCTTGTCTGGTTTGGTCAGGTCTAGTTCGATCCACTCACAGATCTGCTCTCCAAATGTCCAGCCTCTTATTCCTCTGATCTTAAATCATAATTCATTCTGCACTCTCTTTGAAGGCGACCCTTTCTGCCTCACATTTTTTTAAAGTAATTCTCCTTCCCCCAGAATGCAAAAAGCACTAGAATATTTATGAGTGAATAATAACCACCGGAACTGAGCTTCTGCTAAGACATGACGAATGATTATGAATCTATGTGAAAGACTAGTGCAATTTGTGAAATGTTCAATGTAATATTACGTATATAAACTTTCTATATTGAATGTACATTAAAAAAAATAAATCAGTCGCACTTGTACATAAAATTTTAAGAATAAAAGGGAACCCACAGTGTTGTTCTTTTGTATTTACATTTGTGTTTGTTGAAGTTACAGATTTCAGTGGAATGAGCAGTTTACTTTTTCCCATGTTTGATAAGAATTTTGTTTTTACCAAAGAGAAATATCAATAGATGTATTTTCTCAGAGTGAAATAATCACAATTTTTCATGAGACTCCAAGTGATGACATCAACATAATCTTATTTTTACTTGCCAGTGAAAGACATGACTTTCAACTTGATACTGTCCAAAGTTCCACTGACAGGTCATGTCAATGGTAATTATTTGTAGATTTTAACACTAAAACACTTTGTTGACATTGAATACATCAGTGGTTCCCAACTGATGGGTCCTCGTCTGACAGTGGGTTGCGGTTCCATTCTGAGTGGACAGCAAGGGACTCGTGAATGTGTCAAGTTTGTATAAAACGCACTTTATTTTGAAGTACAGTGAATTCTCAGCTCAGAGGTTTTATTAGTTTCCTGTTGTAGAGTGAGTGACTAATGGACAGCTACTTGACACAGAGGCAGCACACTAGCTTGACATTATGGCCCAAACACCAGTATTACGCTAAATGTATGAAACTCTAGACCATGAACTAATAACTAAGGAGAAATCTGGGTTCCTGTGGCTGGACCAGTTGTGAACCATATAGGAAAGGCCAATTCTAGTACTTAATAGACTTAGTATATATTCAAATTTTCACCACATTAAAGCCAAGAAAATAATTGATAATAATAATCAAATAAATCCATAAATTAAATATTTCTCCACCAGAATTTTAAGACAAAAATTACATTTTCACTGGCTTTTTACTTGAATTGAAATGAACCTAAATTATAGATTCCATGCAGGAGTTTGTATATTTTATTACAGGTTTTCTTTTAGAGAATAAACTAATGTTTAGACAAATTGTCCTAAAACTTATCTTACACATGCCTGTGTAATTATGCAAATATATAGAATTCAAAGGAAGAAAGGCTAACAATACACTTGTGTAAAAAAAACAGGATGGTCCTGACAATCTACGAAACTCTCCAAATGTTATTATTATTATTATTATTATTATTATTATTAACATTATTGTGTTGATTATATCAACATGTTTTTCAACACATAATTACATTTTTATTCTATTTTATTTTATTCTATTTCATTTTATCTTGTTTTATGTTATTTTATTTCATTTTTTAGTTTTGTGTCATTTGATACGCCGAACCTGGGGTCAGAAATATAGGAATTGATGCAAAGTAGCCCTAGTTATGAATAAATAACAATAGGCCTTAACTAAACTTATTTAATATTTTTGGCTTGTATTAATTGCACTTTTATTTTTAAATTCATTTTTAATTGTTTTACTTTAGTTTTAGTGCATTCATACAAGACCTTATCGATCATATGTTGAGTGTTTTGAAGATGCGGAACTTTTCAACACTGTCCGACTCCACACGGTCGAATTAGCAGGTTACACCAGAAGCTACACCGTTGGCGCGAATAACAACAAAGCTGATATTTTAATTTCTCCTAACTATTAACACTAAATTGTCACAAAATATACGTGTATTCTTCAGTGCTGCGGGAACTAGTAATTATTCGTTTACGATAATAGGAATACTCGTGTTTTTGAATTTTATTTTTAACGTTATATGCTTGTTTGAATGTTAGCTAACAGGGTCAAGTAAGTTAGCGCAGCAGGCTCTGGTTATAAACTGTTTTATTTGAAGCAGTTTCTCGAGGAAAAAAGACATTGACGTTAAGCTAGTCCTCCATGACTAGTTAGCGTTCATGTCAAATACTGTCAGAGTATTGACACTGCCTCTATTTTTCTGACAGCCCATCAAGAGGTAAGTGGCCATCAGTTATGCTAGTAGCTTACCTCAGTAGGCCAATTTGATGTACATAAATATAACGTACAAATATATGGCCAGATGTGTATTTAAAAGATGTTTAGTCATGACATATTCTCTGGAAGTGCTGTCGACTCAGGCTACTGCTAAGGCCAGCTAATGCCATTCTAACAAACGTTGTATCATTTAATTGGTCCTTGTCCAGTTACAGGTTGACCATGTCCAAAGGAGACAAGGAAGGCTTCATTGTCAAGTTTGTGGAAAGTAATGGACAAAGGACAGAATATGCTGCCAAAGCTTATGAGGTAAACTTCATTGTCAGCCTTTAATGTACGAATACGTTTTGCCAGAGCTGTTGTTTTGCAGTGGATGATGGTGGTGTTTGTCTCTGTTTACACAGGCCATTTCAGAGCTCCAGTCTGACAAGTACTTGAAAACCATCGAAGAAGATGCAGTTTTACAGATGGACCAGAAGGACAAGTCTCTGTTTGTCTTCAGCAGCTTCACCAGCCCAGCCTTTCTGCACTGCAAAGGGGTCTGACTCAGTATTTCATACATCGTAACTTGGATTGTGTTCTTGTCTCAAGAATTGAGATATAAAATATATAAAATAAATATAGAGACTGACTCTAATCTCTCGCGCTGTTTGTTATTTGTCATGTAGCTCGGCTGCCGGGTGGTGAGTCCACTGGTGGTGTTGTACTGTCTGCAGCAGCAGCATTGTGTTCCCAGAGCAGAGAAACCCGTCTATAACATGGCCATGGCTGACATCACTATTTCCTGCACCAGTCTGGATAAAGCAACACGGGTTAGTTCACTGCGTCTGATGCTTCGCAAATTGTTGTGCCTCAGCAGTGTCTTCTAAAGTGTTCCATCTGTTCATGTCTCTCTAAATGTCTCTCTCTACAGACAGAGGTGATGGATCTGGTGCAGCTCATGGGTGGACGGGTCTATCTTGACTTAAATGTATCTGTCACACACCTGATAGCGGGAGAGGTGGGCAGCAAGAAATATCTGGTAGCTGCCAGCCTTGGTAAACCCATCCTGCTGCCCACATGGATCAAAGCCTGCTGGGAGAAATCTCAGGACAGGTGTGTAATCTTATTAAAAATCACATTTCTCGTCGAACATCTACGGTCGAAAGATACATATTCATTTTTGTGATGTTTTCTTGGCCAAATAAACTCTTTCATGTACTGTATTCGAACATAGGTTCAGAACTATGTTACCATCAAGTGATACAATTGTTATATAACATTGTGACAATAGTGAATACCTCTTTCTGCCTCCCTCAGTCTTTTCAGGTATACAGATCTGCCCATTGAGGACTATCTGTGCCCTGTGCTGCGTGGCTGCACTGTTTGTGTGACAGGCCTCTCCAGCACAGAGCGCAAAGAGGTGCAGTGGCTCTGTGAACAGCACGGAGCCACCTACAGCGGTCAACTCAAGATGAATGAGTGTACACACCTCATCGTTAGTGAGCCGACAGGTAATTCACCACCATCTTTAGCAGAATGAGTTCCATTTTGTACAATTAAAGACCAGATTCAGTTAGTGGAACAACATTTTGTATCTAGCTCTAGTATCTAGCTCTAGCTCTGGTGTTGGGTGTGCTACCATTATTGCTACTAGCATTAACAAATCACTGAAAGTAATTGTATTTGTTTGCAGGTCAGAAGTACGAGTGTGCAAAGAAGTGGAATGTGTATTGCGTGTCTTTGCACTGGCTGTTTGACAGCATAGAGAAGGGCTTTTGTCAAGACGAGAGCAGGTACGCTGTGGAGCGTAATGCATCAAAGACAACTCGACCTCACACCTCAACCCCCACTGGCACCAACAAGAAGGACGGTGAGCTGCAAACTGATAGTGTGCTTGTTTGTTGTTTACTGTATTTAATATGTTTACATTGTCATCCTCATGATGTGATAGGGTTTAAACACAACATTTAGAATCTTAATGAGTTTCAGAGTGATTCTCTGTGATTTATTAAAATGAAGAATCCTGTTTTTTTCACTCCAGAGGGTCCATCTCTGTTGGGTTTAAGTCACATATCTGTCAATGCCAGCATGACAATAAATGACACAGCCCTCACCAACGGCAGCATCAGCCGCCTGGAGGCTCCAGACCCCATAGACACTCTAGATCTCACCGTCTGCCCAGCTGATGATATACTGGATGGCTGTAAGGTAAACAAGAGAATATTCCCTTTCATACAGAATGGAGTTTTCTTCTCCTCAGTTTTGTTGTTGTAAGATATTAATGATGTGAAAGACAAAGTTGAGGCTTTATGTGACGCTTGTTAAATGTTGTGCAGCTGTATCTGTGCGGCCTGCCAGGGAAGAAACTGGAGAAGCTGAAGCGTCTTGTGAATGCTGCAGGAGGTCTGCGCTTCAACCAGCCCAGTGAGGAACTCACACATGTGGTCATGGGAGAGCTGGACCAGGAGCTCAAGAATTTTCTCTCCAAAGCAACACATAGGTCTGATCACCAAAAATGATTATTTTACATCGTATTTATGGCCTCTTCACTTTTTAGATCTTGTCTGTTTTGACCGTTTCAACCCACAAAACTAAAAAGTTCTGAATCATAAGGTCTGTAAACATTAGGTCTTATCAAAGTTCAGTACATATACTTACCTTATCTTTAATCTGAAATTTGTTTTGCAATATCATATGTAGTCACAAAGTGAAATATACAAAACATTGCTTAAAGAGCACTGTTGCAGTTCAGCAGGTTTGCAGTATGTTAAATCACTGAGATGATGTAATGTCTGGATGTTACTTTTCAGACCCCACGTAGTGACAGTACAGTGGCTGCTGGACAGTTTCAACAAAGGCAGTCTACTCCCAGAAGCAGATTACCTCCACCCGGACTGTCTGCCCCTGGCTGCGGCTGCTGTAACTGTGCCTGCCCATCACACTCCCACCTCCCGGGTCTCAGCTGGTCCGCCTGCAGCCAGTCCCAGTACTCCCAGACAAACAAGAGCAGAGGAAGATCTGCTCTCACAGTACATGGATGACGACCCTACAGTAGGTAGGTATCTGTCGTTTAAGTTGCTTAATTTGATTTGACACATTTTTAAGAGATTTTACCAGATGTAGTTTTGTACATTGCAGCTAATCCAACATTCTTTTTATCCCCCAGTGGATATGCCCCCACCAGCAGAGGGCAGCAGCAGGAGGTCCGTCAGTATATCTGTAGAGCCTCAGCCTGAATCCTGGGCACCAAACCACACCAGAGGACCAGAGGCGGACTCGACCCTGCAGGAAGCCACCGCTGCAGGCCTGTTTTTCAAGAAACGTTTCCTCCTTGTGGGCTTTGGCGCTGAGGCCGAGGCCCAGCTTTCTCTACTGGTGATGGAAAACGGAGGCAGGGTGCTGATGGGTCGCACACGTGTTGTGGCAGACTACGCGGTGGTACCACTATTGGGCTGTTCAGTGGAGGCAACAGTGGACGAGGTGGTCACAGATACCTGGCTGGTAAGATCATAGTCATACTGCTTTAGATTTATCTGTGAAGGGAGGAGAGCATAATTGGTGATTTCAGTGCCATCTGATGTGTCAATTCATTCAAATGGTAGAACACAGAGGTAAATATTTATTTTTTAGTAACTGTCTTTAATAAAGGGGTTCTTTGTGTTGTTTGTCTCATTTTTGAGGCAACACCTAATTTTTGAGCTGAAAACAGTTAGTCATTGATGTATTGACAGAAAATCAACACATTTTGATAATCCATTAATTGTTTAGGTCAGTTATCAAGCAAAGAATTTACAGAATAAACAATCGATTAATCAAAAAATATTTGTCAGATCAGTTGATAATGAAAATTTTAAAACTGTGAAATACATATTTGTTCTCTGTCAGTTTTGTATCCTACGAAAGTGCTCTGTAAGACAAGACAAGACAAGACATGTTTTGCTCTTGTTAATTTTCAGGCCATGTGTGTGGAGAAGGAGTGTGTTCTGCAGCTGTCCTCCAACCCTTTGTTCACCCCTGTTCCTGTGATGGACGGACGTTTTCCTCTCAAAGACTGTGTTCTGTCTGTCAGTCAGTTCACCGGAGCAGAGAGGGAGTCTTTGGTGGACCTGGCCAAGCACCTCGGAGCCAAGTATGGTTACATTTCAGTCTGACCACATACAGTGTTTTACTGTTGAGCTACATGGTTAAGCTACATGAACAGCTGCAGGAGGGTTTGGTGTTTACATCTTCTACAGAGTCATAGGCAAAGGCATTTATTCATATAGCATTGTTTATAGACTTAGGCAATTTCAAAGTGCTTTACATCAGCTATTTTCAACCAGAGGGGCGTGATCAGTAAAGCCCACTGGTGGGCATCAGAGCGCCATCTAGTGGGCTGCAGGGATCCTGCTAAATGGTTAGATTAAATTAAAAAATGGTAGTAATTTACAAAGCTGGCAATCTTTCTATCCATGTGCCCAGGACTTCATATTAATAAAAATGTCAAATTAATATACATAATTCCAATGACCAGTTAGTTTGAATATCATGTCACACATATCATTAGGTGGAAACAAACGTGTTTTTCCACTGTTAGTGAGCTAACTTTCTCTTGGACATAATGACACAAATGGAAAAGTGATGTGGAGGGAGACAAACCTTCGTCAGTAAAAGCTCCATAGCATGTGGTGAGGAAATATGACCCTGGATACATTAAATGTGGATTCATAATATATTGTAGTCATTACAGTCGACAGTCATATAACACATCAACAGCCTGGTTTAATTTGTCCTTTTTTGTCATGTTATGTTTTTAGTTTTTTTATATATATATATTTTTTTTTTACAATTGTATTCAGGGGTTTTTTGCGTGCTTCATAATAACATGATGAATCCTAAAGTATAACATTCCCTACACTGTTAAAATAATAGCAATATTAGTGGTTTAAGGTTTTAGGTTTAGGTTTTGTACTTGTTTTGTAATAGCAGTTGTTTTTGTGCTCAGAACGATGGGGTCAAAAGAACAGTTTCATTGTACATTTTTCAAGCTGTAGGAGCTCCTGGGCTGTGGGGTTATACCACAGCTAAATAAATGTTGAGGACCTGGTCTGTTCATATTGTTGTAACACAGTTCATTTGTGCTCTCTCTCTCTCTCCTGCAAGCTTTTACCCTCATGTGTCCTACCTGCCTGTTGTGACCTACCTGTCTTAAATCTTCTCATCTTCTCTCCCTCCTACAGTGTCCAGGATTACTTTGTGCGCCTGGCCAACCAGAAGAAAGGGATGCTGGCCAGCACTCATCTGGTGCTGCAGAGCCCCGAGGGCACAAAGTACCAGGCAGCCAAGAAATGGGGGCTTCCAGCAGTCACTATGCACTGGATACTAGAGTCTGCTCGGACTGGCCAGCGGGTGGAGGAGGGGCGTTTTCTAGTTGACCTGCCACCCTCACCAGGTTAGAAAAGTGTCTTGATTAAGGCCTATATGTGGATGTAAAAGCATTTTTTGCATGACAGATGACAATAGTGATTTTATTTTCTTCTTCTACAGAGAGGGATGATGAGAGTTTTGTCAGTGGCTCCCAGAGGCAAGCCATGCCTCCACCAGCACGTTCGTCCCCAGAGATCCCTCTCCTGGGTCTCCAGAGTGGCAAGGCTGTTACCCCGCTGGATCTAGGCCGCTTCCAGAGCAAAGTGTTCCGCTCTGTGTTGGACGAGAAGAAACCAAAAGAGGACATCAGCACCCCCAAACAAAACCAGGGGGGTGGCAAAAGGAACCCCCTTCAGCAGGAAGCGCCTCTGCAGCTGGACACTCCCTCCCGTTTCCTCAGCAGAGACCAGCTGTTCAGGCCTTCCTTCAATGTCAAGGTAAGGACCCACTGAGCACAAACAGAAGCTAGTGCCATGATTTTTGCTTAATGTCGCAGGCACTAATTGTAGTAATTATTGTGCGTGAATATTTGAGAGATAATCCTGTAAATGCATGTTTCTTTGGTAAGGATGCACTTGGAGATCTGGAGACTCCAGGGGGAAGATCCAAACCAGGAGAGAGGGTAGATACTCCACTGACTGATGTCATCAACAGGAATCTGAGGGTAGCTCTCGCCAACAGCTCCCGAAATTCCACCTCAGATATGCAAGCCATCTCTGCTAGCCCCCAGTTTACCAAGACGACTGAGAAGGAGGTAAACTGAAATACATAAAAATACAGTATGCCTGTTTGCAAACATGACATTGGTGGTTTAATCTCAGAATCACTTAATTTGTCAAATACAATGTACAGGAGCCCTTACTAAAGGATGTCTTATGATTACAGAAACCAGGAAACGCCTGTTATGTGTGTATCACTTGACATATGAATAAAAATATTATCAAATTTGTTTGTAAGGTCCCAGAAAAAGAAGCCGGCCCTCTGACTGGTGTCGTGATCTGCGTAGGGAAGAAGCTGAGCAAAATGCAAAGTGAACTCAACGCCATTGCTGCCTCACTTGGAGCTGACTTCAGGTATTTGACACATTTTTGCAAACATCAGTAAAGCATGGGTTCATATTTGTTGAAGTTTTTAAAAAATCCTAACGTGCAAAACACCATGGTACAGGCCTCCGTAGGTGGCGCAATAGCTACAAGCATGTACAGAGGCATTTGTGCTCAACCCGTTGTTCATTACAGGTTACTCCGAGACACCAGGGAGTGTACAAAGAAATATACAGTATCTCACATAAGTGAGTACACCCCTCCCATTTTTGCAAATATTTCATTATATCTTGTCATGGGACAAC
Source organism: Epinephelus moara (assembly GCF_006386435.1). Taxonomy (NCBI): domain Eukaryota; kingdom Metazoa; phylum Chordata; class Actinopteri; order Perciformes; family Serranidae; genus Epinephelus; species Epinephelus moara. The sequence goes on from NC_065516.1 coordinate 14,862,883, forward strand.
ACTATAGAAATGACACTTTGATATAACTTAAAGTAGTCAGTGTACAGCTTGTATAGTAGTATAGATTTACCTCCCTCTGAAAATTACTCAAAACACAG
>NC_065516.1:14863662-14867932 GCF_006386435.1 Epinephelus moara
GTGGGGTGTACTCACTTATGTTGCCAGCTGTTTACATGTTGATGGCTGTGTTTTGAGTAATTTTCAGAGGAAGGTAAATCTATGCTACTATACAAGCTGTACACTGACTACTTTAAGTTATATCAAAGTGTCATTTCTATAGTGTTGTCCCATGAAAAGATATAATGAAATATTTGCAAAAATGGGAGGGGTGTACTCACTTATGTGAGATACTGTATTTTGTGGATAAGCAAGAAGTCAACAAGTGTGTTTTTTACTGTCAAATATTGCATTTGAACTGTCACTTACCTTCAAGTCAAAATAGTTTCATACCTCTTTGTTTCCCACCGGATCTCCACTCGTGCCTAGTCACAAAAGTTTACCAAGCACTACCAAGCTCTTTGACAAATTTGGGAGCCTTTGCTCTTGACAAGAAATGGATGATTATGTTATTTTCTGGCACATGAAGCTCACACCATGATGAGATTGAACCACACATTAATCTAATGGCTGCATCAGGATTGTTTTAAGAAAGACTTGAAAAATTGTGAACTTATCCTTTTACCTTTATTTCAGTAAATATAGATGTAGACAGTACAAGCATTTCATTATTTCATTACTTCATTACTTGTTTTTAGGTGGGCTTGTGATGACACAGTGACACACTACATCTACCAGGGCCGTGTCGGGGACAACACCCGGGAGTACAGAGGAGTGAAAGAGAGAGGGCTGCACGTGGTCTCCCAGTGCTGGCTACAGGCTGTACGTTTCTCAGTAGCAAATATAAATAGAGCCCAAGTTCTGCTTTACTACTCTTTTTTTGTTTGTTTTTTGTCTTGTAAAGGGAAACTTTGCTGATTTTTTTAACCAGGTTTGTTTCACCACAGTGTGGGCAGTGTATGCAAATAACGGTGCCTGGTCTACCCTCGAGCCACCAGTGCTGGGAATCTGAAGCATGGGGCGGAAAACAAACACCGTTCACACACTGCCCACACTATGGTGACACAGACCTGGTTGAAAAGTTAAAGTGCGCTCCACAGGAAGATGTTCATAAATCTTTGTACAGCATTTAATACATTTACACCTTGAAATGTATTGAGAGGGACACTAATGATTGTTTTCATTATCAATTAGGTAGTTTTGTGAATGAATCAGGTAATCGTGTGTTTTAGAAAATGACAGATAATTGTGAAAAAAGCCATCATGCTTTCCTTCAAAATGAGAACACGAACCCATCTGTGAAACACAGGGGAAAGGATCGGGGCAAAACTAACCACGATGCTGCTCCCACAAAGATTAAGGCAAAATGTTTTGTTGACATTATATTGCTTGTACAAGCTTGCAAAGAAATTATGTCTTCAAGAAGATACACAAAGTGATATTAAGATACACTTGATTTGATTTGTGATCTTATTTTCGTGGTGGTTGGCGCTGCTTTGTACCTCCCATTACCATTCAGTATTCACTTAGCACATTTCACCTGGGGCGAATGATAATCATCCCATCAACAAAAGCAGAATATTTAATCAAACACAGCTTTGATATGCTAATTTTGCAGACAGATGGGAATTCCAGCCATCGTTCCCTCTCATAATTGTTTCATTCAATTAATTCTCGTGGCAGCTCTAATAAACTTCTGTGTACGTTAATGTGTTGTGTCGTCTTGTGCAGTGTGCTGACGAGCAGAGACATGTCCCCGAGTCTCTCTATCCTTTCACCTACAACCCCAAGATGAGCCTGAACCTCAGCCAGGTGCCCAGCAGCTCTCAGAGGTCTCCACCTTTAACACGAACCCAACGCAAAGACGCCACTGACGCAAAGGACGACAAGGTGGGTTTATATTTGTAAATTCACCTTGTGTATATTGTGTTGGTAAGTTCAAGATTCAGTGAGACATTGGATACTGAATTAAATGTTTATGTTATTAGTAACGTCTCATTAATGCAGGTGGTGTCTCATTTAATTGTCTTTACGTTTCCCTGTTTCATTATCTGTTTAATGATCTGCCTCTCAGAGTGAACACGTTGCCACAGAAGAAGCCACAACTTTACGTCGTGTAAGTGATGGAAGCGTCGATCGGGAAGAGATGAATGATACTGCAGATAAAAGTGGTGGGTGTCTTTTTACAACTTCTGCACCTACTTGCTAGAGCCAATAACTTTACTCACGTGGTCGACTCTCTTGTGTCCAGATATGTCAGAGACTCTAGAAATGAGAGAGAACCTGCAGAGGCAGCTCCAGGAGATCATGTCGGCCACCAAGCTGACGACAGGGAGGCGTACCTCAGTCAGACTCAGCAGGATGGGATCAGGAGGGGCCGACTCGGGCCCCAACACACCTGATGGGAGCCGGGTCGGACGCTGCGGGAGCAGACGAACTCTGGAAGCTCTCAGGTAAAGTAGCCATGGACTGAGAAATGTTCAAATGATGACAATTCCCACACGTCCTCTTCCAAATAAATTCACCTCATTCTGTCCTGATTTCAGGGTTTCCAGAGAAGCAGCCATGGACTTCAACACAGAGCCATCTCAGAGTGAACAGATCGTTTGGGACGACCCTACAGCCAGGGAGGAGAGAGCCAAGCTGGCTGATAACCTACAGTGGCCTGGGAGTCCCTCACAACACTCTGAGCCCCTCGCACCTCCACCTCCTCCCACCGCAGAAAACGGCCCTCAGTTCAGGGACTCCATGACGGACTCAGAGCTAGTGGAGATGGGTGAGAAATCAAACTTACCTAGTTGTAACTTAAAAGTGGAGATTTACAGATCACTAAATTAAAACAAGTCTCACTGCATAAACTAGTTTTAGCACAGAGATTACTTGTTGCTCAAGATTTACACCTGCTAACTGCAAGGTGTTGTTGTTGCCTTGCTAACTGAAAGAACTGACAGTAGTAACATTAGCTCACTAACATATGAGTAAATGAAGTCATATGGAATATGATTGACATGACATTTTATCAAAATGAGGTTTAATAATGATCCAAAGGGAGGATGTAATGTTACAGTTAACAAAAAAATACCTGTAATTACAAAGGCCGACCTATATTTACAAAGGATTAGCATGAAAGTTTAATATATTGTGTTGCCTCCCTATGTTACACCTTGTGATGCTACACTGAATTGTTTACATAGCTGATGCTTTTGACTGGACATGCTACAAATTTTTCCTAGCAACTGGTTTTCACATTACTGTCACGTAAGTCTTTACTAACTGAGATATTACTGCAGTTGTAAAGGTGCAGCCTGATTTGCAGTTTGGTTCATTTGGTGCAGACAAAGCTTAACATATGAGACATTGTTGCATTTTAGTTCTCATCTGTTTCCTGTTCACACTGACTTTTGATGTAGAAAGAGCTGATTATCAGTATTATTAGACTGTAAATCAACCTCACATTCTGAATAATGACTAACAAGTAGAGACTGGATGAAAAGGAGATGTCTTGCACAGTAATGATTCAGGGCTTTTTATTGTTGGATCGCTTTCACACACTTTTAATGGACTTAATGAACTGACAAAGTACAAGGAGCCTGATGAAGGTGCAGCAGTTTTAACAGCTTTTTAATCAGGGAAAATGTTCACGTTGACATGCATTCATTTTACCATGGTGATCTGGATACACAGGTTATATACATGGCCCTATTCAGATCAATTATAAGAGCATGGAAAGATTTCACATTCAGTGGATGGATTTATCAGTAACTTAGCTTTTGAAATCAGGCTAAAATCACGTATCTGCTATCATAAAATCCTCAGCGTGGTTTGTTTGCTTTCACACCACAAATAAACCACACCAGAGTCTGCTTCCAAGCGGACTGACACCCATCTTTTCAAGTGGTCTCCGTTCTGTTGTTTGGTCAGACTCTGATTTGATAGACAGCTTTCACAACAACCCAAATGAGCCCTGCTACTCTGAAAAACAGACCTGAGTTTGTTTTATCTGAACCAAACAGTTTAGGTGTTAAGACACCCTCAGTAAATCACTTCTTTGAAACTGGCCAGTCGTTATCAAGAGCTTAGCAAACTCAGCGATGGATTTACAAATAGTTGCTGCAACCCAATCCTGTAAGGAAGTCTCTAGTTGTTCATTTACCTGCATCTTAAAGGGATAGTGCACCCAAAAGTGAAAATTCAGCCATTATCTACTCACCCATATGCCGATGGAGGCCCTGGTGAAGTTTTAGAGTCCTCACATCCCTTGCGGAGATCGGCAGGGGGAGCGGTTAGCACACCTAATGGCAGACGGCGCCCCAGACTAACGTCCAAGAACACAAAATTGAATCCACAAAGT
>NC_065516.1:14868355-14982355 GCF_006386435.1 Epinephelus moara
TTCAATTTTGTGTTCTTGGACGTTAGTCTGGGGCGCCGTCTGCCATTAGGTGTGCTAGCCGCTCCCGCCACCAATCTCCACAAGGGATTTGAGGACTCCAAAACTTCACCAGGGCCTCCGTCGGCATATGGGTGAGTAGATAATGGCTGAATTTTCATTTTTGGGTGCACTATCCCTTTAAGAGGGCACTTTCACCATGTACATGAAATGGCAAACAAAGCTTTTGACGTGGTGTAAATTCAGTTTTAACTTTCACTAATGACTGTATCCTCTCCCAGCTGCTTGTGAAGTCATTGACCAGCATATGGGTCCGAGAATGACAACGCCCCTGACAGAGAGGCGAGAAAATGACCTCCTTACTCCTGAAGCCCCGAGCATCGCCTTCCCTCTCGCCAAACCTGCAGTAGCACCGGAGCCACAGGTGAAGATTCATATTTACTTTAACAACAACTACACTCACATGCTAATGTGGTTATTAATATGTGTAAAGTATGGCTTTTAGTGTACAAGTAGTACATCAACTGTAATATGCACCCTGTGGCGTCTCTTTCAAGCGACTGGTGCTAAAAGGTTTTTTGTTTCTCTCAGGAGGAGCGTGAGGAAGAAAAGCAGCCACCCAGATTTCAGCTGTCCTCCCTCAGCCCTCAGGAGCGCATTGATTACAGTCACCTCATAGAGGAGCTTGGTGAGTCCTCCACCTAATTAGGCCTCATAAAATGTTTCATCATGCTGCAGTAAAAAAAAATGCAACACTTCAGAGGCCTGAAGTCAGAGGAGCTGATCCCCGATGACTAAAAAGGAGGATGCACCTCCAGGGTCCTGGGATATTTCCTCCTGCAGATGTTTCCTGTTGTGAGCTCAGTATTTTCAAATAAACCACAGTTTATCATAAGATAAACAGTCACTGAATCTAATACTTACTATTAACCAGACTGATGCATTTACAAAGAGAAACTTATAAAATGAAGGGACAGATCAATAAGATACACCGTAAGTCCTTGAGGTTAAATTCTTTCCAGAAAATTGTGTTTAAATATGCCTCTAAAAGTGAAAGTGATAAGTCTTGTTTAATTGCACTTTTAAATTTATGTAAAGATCTACATTAGTTAATAATCCTGTCTGTAACTCCTATTTCAGGACAGTGAAATCTTATCTATACTTCTTTTTTTCCTTCCTGTCTATTTCTGGTATTGTAGGTGGTGTTGTCCTTGACAAGCAGTCTTTCGACCCCAGCTGTTCACACATCATCGTAGGGACTCCTCTGCGCAACGAGAAGTACCTGGCAGCGATGGCAGCGGGCAAATGGATCCTGCACCGCTCGTACCTGGAGGCCTGCCGCTCTGTTGGACGCTTTATCCCGGTCAGGATGTGAAGATTTCTGTTTTTATTGCCTCTAGCAGACAACTGATGACACTCATATGTGCAGTGGTGTTATTCACCCTGTAATTACAGTATTGTTATGGTTGGTTTAATGTGTTGCATATCAGTTAATGTCCTGTTGTTCTGTATACTGACCACCAGGGTTTTCCTTAGCGCCGTACATTTAAAAATACTGGTTTGATTTTGTAAATTTATAAATGTTTGTAGGGTTCTCAGAGAGTTTTAAAGATTTCCAAAGTTCACCTATCTTTGTAACTATAACAAAATGGTCAGTGGCAAGCCTTATTTTTTATGCTCAGAAATATTTAACCTATCTTATCTGTGTGTGTTCCAGGAGGAGGAGTATGAGTGGGGCAGTGGCTCCATTTTGGATGCGTTGCCCTCCATCACCTCCCAGCAGAGGAGGCTGGCGTTAGCTGCCATGCGCTGGAGAAAAGCACTGCAGGGACACTCTGAGCAAGGGGTACTTACAGACACAGATACACATAGTTAACAGTCCTAATTACTGTCATCTGTATTGTATTAGGTACTGCTTGAGTGTTAAAGTGTAGTATGTATTATTTGTCTTCATTGTTTTTCAGGGAGCCTTCAGTGGGTGGACTGTCATGCTAAACATCGACCAGAGCAGAGAATCAGGCTTCAGGCGGTTACTGCAGTCTGGCAGGGCGAAGGTTGATGCTTGTTTATTTATTTATTCACTGTTGCAGTTTTCAAATCAGACAAACAGCTAACTGTTTGTCATAAGGTAGCGTGGGATCAGGGGAGTTGTATGTATTGTTAAACAGCCACTGATGAAAATCTATCTTGCGTGACTCAGGCAGAAGTCATGCTTAAGGGTGAGTTCATTTAAGTTTCATTCAGGTTATGTTCAGTCGCATTACGTCGTTTCACTCGAATGAAAGTAACGTTAACTTGCTAACTTACCATTAGCATTCGCTGAAACCACCACAGAAACAGCTACTGTAGCTAGCGTTATGTGGCAAATTCAGTCATGGGGTAGTCCAGCGCTGTTATCTGTGGACAAAACAGTCATAATAAAAATAACTTTATGAGCGTGTTAAGTGTTGATGTAATGTTCGAACAATACTGCACGTATAAGCTTACTGTATGCATGAACTTGGTGGCTGGATATGAGCCACTTATCACAGTAGCACAACATAGTAAGCTGGATCGACACTAAAATATATCAATACATTAGGTATCTACTGGACCACAGTGTTGCAAAATGGCATGAAATCCATTAAAAATATGCTGCTTGGCAGAAAAAAATGCTGTACAACTGTTATTGAGTAACATTGTGTGACATTGTACGATTCTTTCCTCGTCTGTATCATCTGGTGTTTTTCGTGTTTATGCAAATGCTGCATTCAAATAGAACTTGTGAACCCCTGTTTACAACATGGTAGGTTGTAGTGACTCAGAGCTCTCAGAAAATTTCCTCTTACAAGGTCATGAATACTACATCAGGGGGGCGTTTATGTGCTCACTTCTCATTAACACAGTAAACATGACCCCATTTGAATGCAGCATTAGAGCAAGTAAGGGGGTAAAAGGGGATTTATTTGGGTTTGAATATTGTTTGAAACATTTGGGATAATGTAAGTAGACAACTCAACAAAAATTATAACATAGGTCCAGTCCGTTTTAGACACAAATGTACGTTTAAGCAAAAAGATCTTTAAACAGTGGCCCTGTAGTGAATCTTTGTCCAAAAAATGCATTGCAATATGGAGAGTGTCTCTCTTGTGCTCACAGGGTTTCCTAGTGAAGGGTTTAGCCTCAGTGGTAAGACACCCAGATGTTGCCTTGTGATCACTTTAATCAGGAGATGACTCCTCAACAACAGTCACAATCATTAAATTTGACGTTTTGCTGGTCTTTGTTTCAGACAAGTTGACTCACCTCCGCTATTAAACACTACAGGAAACCCTGAATCAGCCTCTGTAATATTAAGACTGTAGGAGTTCCTAGTGTTGACTTTAGAGTGCAGTCATGTAAGAGCAGAGCTGACAAAGAAATGAATCAGGAGCTGAGCATACATACATATACGTAGTGAAGACATACTTCTTACCTGTAATTTCTCTGTCTTCAGGTCCTGCTGAGTCCCTCCCCGTCCTTGTACAAGGAGGCCACTCACCTGTTTGCAGACTTCAGTCGGCTGAAGCCTGGAGACTTCAGAGTCGATGTATCTGAAGCTACCTCTCATGGAGTCACATGCCTAAAACCAGAGTACATCGCAGACTACCTCATGCAGGTAAGTGGAGCTTTTGATAAGAATTTATTTATTTTACTTTTATAGACAGTTTAACATGTCTCAGGATGTTAAATGACCACATCTTGCGAGAAGTAAGATCGCTCATTATTATTACGATAAAATTAAGTCAGACTCAGTTGATTGAATGTTAAAGCTGTGCTCGTTTGCGCTGACACTGCCCTGGTTTTTCCCTTCCTCCAGGAGCCGACCCCGCCCATCGAGCTGTACTACCTGACTGAAGCTCCCTCTGAAGAAACTCCAGACACTCCGTCACGTAAGCGCAAAGCAGCCGCAGACAACTCCAGGCTGAAAAAGACACGTCTGACCTGAAAATGTCACTACTTACTATTGTTAATGAAAATTCCCATATCTGTGAAAATGATTGTAAATAAGATTTTCCCTTTTTTAAATTAAAAATAAAATGAATGTAGCATCTGTTTCGTCACTGTGGCGTCTTAAATCAAGTTGCACTGCAGTTTGTGCTGCGCACTGGGAGACTGTAACTGTGATGGATGACTCAATGATGGTCTGAGGAAAATGTTGAGTCACGTTTTGTAATTGGGTGCAATGGTATTCTGTGGCCTGTAGGGGGCAGTGCGTCTTCACTGTATGACTCCGTCCTGCCTTAGGAGGGATTTCTCAGCAACCGCATGAGAAAGTGTGATTTTAATGTGCTCTTTCATTTCTCACGAAAGTATTATTAATGGATTTTCTTTTAATTAACTCATATTTAAGAAGAAGAAGATATACTTTATAAATCCCTGAGGGGAAAGTCAATTTTTTCACTCTGTCATTTACACACAGGCCTGAAATACACACAGGCACAAACAGGACCTTAACATGCATTAAATGGAGAGATGTCAGGGTGCGGTGGCTGCCCATGGACAGGCACCCCAACAGTTGGGGGTTCAGTGCCTTGCTTGAGGGCACCTCAGTGGTGCCCTTGAGGTGAGCTAGCACCTCACCAGCTACCAGTCCACACTCCATGCTTGAGCCTGCTCTTGTTCACTTGGTAACAAGAAGTCAAAGAGACATCCAATGGCTGATAAAAGCAATCAAAACACACTCAAAACTCTAAATCAAACAGGCGTGCTCCTCCCCACCCATGTGATTATGGGCCACTTGTATCTGCCGTTGATCTCCCCACGCAGTAAACACCAGATTTTGTTTACCCGGTGTTGGTTTAGGCTTTTGGTAGAGCGATGTGCTGTTTCATACCAGGGTGCCAGCTGAGGTTAGATGCCCCTGTTCCCTCCCATATGGAAGGATAAGTGGTTTAACCTCGTAATAGATGGACCAGCTGACAGCCGCCCTACGGATTCAGTGTTGAGCTGCTGTTTGAGAGGTGTGGGATTAGAGAGAAAGAGCTGTACTGACAGACGAACAGACCCAGGCTGCTGGGTCGGGAGCCTCCAACAAAGTGATGAGTAGCTTAAGGTCACTTGTAGAGGTTTTGCACAAAAAGACCATGCAGCATTTCACGCCTTACCACCAACTATACTGTCAGCTATTGAGTTGTAGCAGTGGTTCTCAGGCTTTTTGACTTACGGGCCATTTGAATGAATCAGTTACATGTTGAATAGCAATAAGGTTGGAGCTTTTCCATCAGTGGTTTATACATATTTACATTTAAAGGGCCAGACAAACCAAACCGAAATCAAAGAGCCAGCGCCAGCGGCGACTGACTGTTGCGTCGCCTTATGTCACCTTTGTCTTGGCTAAAATGTTGCACTTGACAACACTGCAGAAACTGCAGTCAACAGCCAACAAGCATGTACATTCACCAGCAGGCAGCGGAGGTCTGTATTCGTCATTCAGAAAGGGAAACTGGAAGACTGACAGGACGGATTCAAGCCAGTTAGCACATTAACAACACAACCAGATGTCGAAACAATAAATCATATTTACTGTGCACTAGCAAACAATTACGAACCATTTTTTGCCAAAGAGCTCTATGGCTAAAAAGACAATCTCATGTAATATAACAAGTTTGCTTTGACCACACACTCTTGGCGTAAGTTGTTTGTTTGCTCGTGCACTGAGCTAAACTGCAAGTCACAGGGATTTCTCTCACTGATGAAATCACCGACTCCAATTGATCGTGCTGAATCAGCCGAAAAGCCTCCGACAAGGGCCGACTAGCGCCAGTGGTGCGGAACACACCACAAAAACGAGGGCAACTGACACCCAATGATGGTGGACAGTCAGCCTGGTGTGTCAGAGCACTAAGACTCGAACATTTCACAAGAAAAAAAAAAGTTTTGTCACCTTTCCTACTCTGTTTGTCTTCTTGAGACCCCTTAGATTTGTTTTGCGACCCCTTCAGATGCTCCCAGCCCGCAGGTTGAGAACCACTGAGCTGCTTCATGCTATTTTACTATAACTCAAACTGAAAGGTTCAGAAAACCCCCGATTTATTCAGATTAAAGAAACTGGGGAGATAGAAAGAGGAAGCCCGCCACAGCCTACAGGACATGTATGATCTGCAGTATCATTTATTATCATTATCTTTAAATAATGCTCATGGGACAAAATAATTCCAAGTGTAACCATAGCCTGTTTGTTTCTCCTACTCCTTAGCCATCTCATAATATGACTCATAGGATATGTGGATGACTATGCATTCCTCACTGTCTTCAGTTATGTTTACTCAGGGACTCTTTAAGTTTCAAGCTATTTATTGTCATCTGTGCAACAATTACAGAGAAGCAGTTGTTGGCGATGAAAATCTGAGGGCTCCCTTCAACAATGCTCATTAAATATGTATATAAAGAAAATCATGCAAGTAGAAAGAAAGGGGGTATCTAAGATAAAGTAATGCAAAGTTAAAATATGGGGACAAAATGTAACCTATATAACATATAAATACAATAATCTACATTTGTATGAGACTGTAATTATTATTTATTTACTGGTATAGATTCTGGAGCCTAAATTATGTTTGAGAATTACACTTAAAGAGCCAAAACATGTCATAAAATACACAAATATTGAGAGAAGTAATAGTTTTACTCGACTTAAAGGATTGCTGATTAATCGATTAACCCTTTCATATTGATCTCTTGTGTCCCGTCTGTGAAAGCTCCTGCAGCTTTAATGTGAGCCCACAGTTTCTGCAGCAGTGCACCAGGAGAGACACACAGTGGAGAGGCTTTGTAGAGATGATGAAATATCAGTCTCATTGCACAGTTGGCTTTGCTTGCTTTGTCACTATATGTGAGCTGTTCCCAGTCAACAGGTGTCCCACGGGCTAATCTCCCACTCTGCTGACTGGCTGGTGGCCAACAGTTGAGTTTCATTGACGCCTTATTTCGTCATTCCGCCCCCTCCGCTCCTGTAAGGTAACTTAAAGGTTTCCTTGTCGGGACAGTTGGGTTTCAGCACAGGGAGAGCACGACTCTCCAAGCAGGGAGGGAAACTCTGCAGCAGCAGTCCCTCATTAAAATTCCCTGTCCGTACACCCACCACGAAAACCTCCTTTAGTGGGTGGCACCGGCGTCCTGCGCGCCTCTTTAATTGCGCACCACGCATTAACGAGCGATCACGGTTTCATCAGCAGTGACCGCGCGGGATCACGCTGCCTTGAGGCGGAGAGAGTTGGCTTCATGTCCCGCGATCTACGGCGTCAAGGCTGAGAGAGAGTAAACGAGGTGGGCGCAGAGTCCCAGAGGTCCAGCAAAGGGTGGCGCCCTACGCATCTCATCCGGCGGCTGGACACGCTGTGCGGCGACCCACGGCGACACGGTCTGCTCCTGCAGCGGGCTTCACTTGGCTTCTGGCTGCTGCTCATGATTGTGACATTTCTCCGTGGGGACTGGGCAACATGTGCGCCTGGATGGTGTGAAGTGTGACACAGCGGCTTTGGGGGTTTCATTGCTCTCGGATACGCCAAGTACCCGACGTTACGGCGCACCTTGTGTATAATAGGTGAGTACATCAGTTTATGTCTCTACTTCAGATCAGACAGCTCAGCCTCTGCTCTGCAGCCTGGTGTGTGTTTTATTGGCTGCTTGTACAACACCTTTACGTACTGATTGTGTTGAGCATCTTATTTGCTGAAATCCTAGATGAAGGTTTCCAGGCAGTTATGAGCAGCAGTGACAGGAGCATCAAATCACTGTCAGTGCTGCATCCAACTATCACTGCAACATATATGGTGTCTTATTGGTTTTCATTTAATGCATTGCATGATATAGAAGTTGAGCTGCTACTGGTGAGATCTCTGGTACCTCCCTGGAGCATCCTAATTTCACTGACAAGGATGAAATGACATTTTTTGTTTGATGGATTCATGCTCAACTCTCTTGGCAATCCTTTAGAAAAGGAGTATCATGGTCAATTAAGAAAATGTGCCTTGAAGTGTTTCATTAGTCTTTGGGTGGCACTTAATCCTGCCAAAGATTGCTTGCAGTGACTGGTAGCAGTCCCAGCTTATTTACAACACTGGTAGTCTTGTTTACTCCAAAACCAAGGAGCTGAAAGTTTTTGGAGAGCCATCAATCTTGCAACTTGAGGATGTCTGCCCCGAGTGCCCTTCAAGTGGTTTATTTCTCTGGCAACATGGCAGCAACAAAGCAGATAATAGGAGAAACTCTCTTAAAACGTTGAGACCACCATGAACAAGCCGGCATCACCAAATACCCCCATTGGAGTTTGGATCGCCAGCTTTGTTTTCAAGCTCAGTGGGATCGTATAGAGCATAGAGTGAAGTGTGTACTAATTGAACCTGCCGGCCACTCTCTCCATTGTGCCAGGAATGTTTGGTTGCCTGTTCTCCACAGAAACCCCCCATTCCTTTGTTCCGGGGGACAATCCTCCAGTGCCATGTGTGTGCAGGGGTGGGGGGAGGGAGAGGGGTCAGCCGGGGGGATTGACATCTGTAGCTGACAGCTTCCTCGGGGCGAACTGACATGCTGTGATACCATGAATGGGTATTAGGGAACATATGAGCAGCACTTAACAGTAATGAGGACATTTATTCCTTGGGCATGATGCTCGGGGAACAGTCGGATGGCATGCAGTGCTGCAAACTGTGTCAACATTTATGTAATGTAACTTGATACATAAAGACAATTTGTGTCATAGATTGCAGGTAATGCTTCATGAAAACATGGGCATTATTTGCTCCAAATCCTTTTGTTTCTCAGCCACTTTTCGCTGCATTAAAATGGTTTGACATAGCTCAAAATTAGTCGTAAATCAAGTTTGTTTACAGTAATTTGTTCCAAATCTAGTGCAGAAACAAGTCGTCGATTAGTTGGTTATCAGAAAACGAATCACCAACTATTTAGCCAGTCGATTAGACGTTAAAATCATTTATCAAGTGACAAGAATTAGAGTCTACAGTCATGCTACAGGGGCTCTGTACAGCATGCTAACTGGCTCACAATGACGATGCAAACATACTGATGTTTAGCTTCTAATATTTACCATGTTCACCATCTTGATATGGTAGAATTTTTTTATTTACTAAACACAAAGCACAGTCCTGATTGTGGTGTCAGAGGTAAAGTTAATGGATCTCAAAGTTGTAAGAACTGACCCTTTGCTAAGTCCCACCCTTGAACACAGACTGACCAATCATGGCGTAGCAATGGCCAACTCCGACATAGGGTCCGACAACTTTTCGACGGTGCTCCAAAGATTCTCATTCAATTCATTTTCAGGCTGGTTTTGTGGATTTCGAGCTCGTCACAGTTAAAAGTTATACCTGGGGGACGTTTAACTGTAATACTGTTGGAATGTTATAGGCTAAGTTATATGCTATTACTACGTTGGCACCTCCACGCATTGCTAGCTACTGAAGGTACGCTCAGTGTACACGCATGCTGCTTTTTCTGCATGTGAATAAAGACCTACCCTGCTTTACAGGAACAGAGTTGCTCCCACCGTCATTGGTTGCCTTCTAATGTCATAGTCTTCTATCTCGATTGCTAGTGGGTATCTTCTGCAAACGCATATTGCAGACTAGGGCTGGGCAATATGAAGATATATTGTTATCGAGATATGAGACTATATATCATCTTAGACTTTGGATATCGTATCATCATATGGAATAAATGGCATAAATCCAGCAACTTACAGGACTTTTCTATTTGTTTTAACACTTGCCTCAACCCACTTAGTCCTTATATCCACATTATTGATTATTATTGATCAGAAATCTCATTGTGTTAATATTTTCTTAAACAAAACAAAACAAAAGTCATCCCTACAACTTTGTCGCAATCAGAGGGTATTTGGTCAGAAATATTGTTGTGTTTGATTCTGTCTCCCAGTCCTAGCATCAGTGAAGTGCTTTTGAGAAGATTTAAAAAATTTTGAGATATGTATTGTGTATCAAGATATATCCTAAAAATATTGTGTAATTATCAGGACATATTGCCCAACCTTATTGCAGACCCTTCTGTCTGCTTCTCTCTGAAATCACTTTTCTTTTTTTTCTTTTTTTTTTTCCAATTTTCCAAAAGTTATATTATGTTTCTTCAGGGAGTGCAGTTAGTGACAGTGGGCTCTGTGCTAGTTCTGACAGCTTGATGGACCATCACAAAGGGGCAGAGCTTAGTGAGTTGTCAGTTCATCCTCTGTGGAACACGATTGCTTTTACCAAATTTCATCGCAGCCTATCATGTAGACTAGTTGTAAAGACATTTTATGTGAAACCACAGTTGTAAACCTCACGGTAGCACCAAAGGAAGAGTCCAAGATATCCAAATTAAGTAGGGTTCATCCTCTGGGGACTTTGACTGTCTGTACAAAATTTAAGAAAAATCCATTTAATATTTGCTGAGATATTTGTGGCAGACCTGACATGCTGTTAGCATAAAACGCCAAAGATTTACTGGTTCTCAGCTTTTCAAATGTGAGAATTAGCTGCTTTGTATCATTTTAAATTGAAAATATTTTAGGTTTTTGTATGTTAATTTTAGAAAAACAAGGAATTTGAAGATGTCACATTGGCTCTTAGAATTTGTGATGGGTATTTTTCAATGTTTCCTTACACTTTATAGACTTAATTAGTTAATGAATTGAAAGAACACTCGAATCAAAACTTTGTCCCAATGGGCTTCACAGTCCTTGATGATTTGAACCTTGATTTGATTATGGAAAACTCCCAAAAAACATCATGAAAGTTTCCAGTAAAGACTGGATTATTTAGAGGATATTGCCAAAAGGTTGTCACTGACAAATCCTGACAATTCTTTCTGATGCTGTCCTGTATGATGGAGGCCAAAGTGTGTGTCACTTACTGTATATCAACACCTTCCTATTCAGTGTGATATCTTCTATCAACATGTGGAAGAATTTTTAAGAGGCAGCGAGTGAACAATCTCCACAGCTGCTCTCTTATCAGCAAAGTCAGGAAAAGTCTACATTAACACTGAAAAACACCCGGAAACTATCAGCTTTCCCATCCAAAGACACAGACCTCCCTTAAACAAACGTATCAGGGAGCTCCAGGAAAAGGGAAAATCTGGTTTCTGACTCTTGCAGCAGAAACTCCGAGCCGATGGGAAACTGTTGGGGAATGTGGCTATGTCAGTGTGAGCAGGTTTCATGCTTGTGAGTAAGCGTCCCCTCATGACTGGTAGAGAGTGGTACACCATGAGGTGGAATGCAGCCCCCACGGGCCCCTCATGCTGCAGAGTATGTGCTCAGGATGGACTTCGCACCTTCCTCCAGCCTGACAAAACAACAAGTGGCCAAAACAGGAATTTCACCAAAGCAAAGGGAGGAAAAAGCCTGCGCGGATTCTTTTCCTGTGTTTAAGAATCTAAATGCCAAGCTGTATTAATAAAGGCCCTCAGCTGCTTTCCAAATGATTTCATTTAAGCTGAGAGGGGGGCTCGTACACAGGAACCACAGGGGAGGTGCCACGCTGAAAAGCAAGCGAAAGCTGCTGTATTCACCCAAGGAGATAAATAAATTCTTCCCCCTCAGCCACTTATGATCGTATCAGCTAAAGAGCATTCCCATAGGACCAGAGGGAGCCTGGGCTGGTCAGACAGAAAAAACCTCTCTTTCAAAGCTTGAAAGCCATTATACTGTATACAGTAGAGTCAGACAGAGGGGTGGATCCGAGTCACATGACTTGGACTCAGAGTCAGTTTTAAATCACAATTTTGATGACTTTAGACTCAACAAAATCAGAAGACGTGCAGCTCGACTTGAACTTTAAAACCAATAACTCGTTACTTCAATTTGACTTGAGCCTTTTGACTTGAAAACACTTGATACCTTCCCCCAAGACAAAAGATTAAAGAGTATGTTATTTAGAAGTGTTCCACAAAGTTGAAAGTTGAAAGTTGAAAGTAAATGTTCGATTAATGGTAATAAATATTTTATAATTGCATGTCAATTTTTTTGCTTTCATGTAATTTTTAATATGGTATTAGGTTGTAACCGTCGCTGTCCATGTAGGGGAACTGCCCATTGGTTCGACAGCCCATTGGTTCGACATCCCATTGTTCCGACCATGTTAAACTCATTGTTCCGAAGTCCGTTCCGAAATCATCATGATGCCCTGTGGTTAAGGTCTGGTTAGGTTTAGGCACAAAAACCACTTGGTTAGGGTCAGGAAAATCATGGTGTGGGTTAAAATGAAAAAGAAAGTGACAAACACATAAGCCGTGAGCCTGCTCCGCCTCAAGCCGGTCGCGGCGCACCATACACCCGCCGCGAGCCGTTCAGCACCGCGGACAGTCGGACTAATGGGATGTCGAACCAATGGGCTGTCGAACCAATGACATGGACCCCCATGTAGAGCGGTGTAGATTAATTAGAAAAGTTTTAGCATTAGTCAGGTAAAACAATATTTTAGTAGTTTCAGGGGATCAACTGGTGCTGCAACAAGTCTTTGACCAAATTATTTTGTAATATAAAGCTTCAAACTGCCATCAACATGTTGTTTAAACACTCTGAGTAATAAAATACAACATAGCTCATTTTAGCATGTATGCTGTTTCCACATTACCACTTAAAGCTCGAATATACTGAAGTCAAAAGAACACCTTCCCAACTCGTTAATGGGACCATTCGAGGGTTACATGAATTCACCAATAAATCCCCAGAACCACTTTGTTTGAACCAGTCTGACCGATCAAGTTGCAGGAGAGAAAAATTAAGAACAAAAGTTCCTTTACCGAGCACCAGTTGGAAAAAAGTGGTACCAAAGAATTTCGTTCGCATGCAAAAACTACACAGTGGTCAACAAAAAATGAATTGTGGTATGCAAAAAGTCCAAGTCAGAAATTACAGACGGAGACACAGCAACTTCCTACAAAGTTGTTTAAACAAATAAATACAAATATTGCAAAGCATATATGATTTTTGTAAATTTAATATGTTATTGCTCTGTTGCTAAAATTGCATTTCATTTGGTGTAGTCTGACTGACACGACGTAGACTGTGGCTATAAGCGAAGAGATACAAGAGAAATACAAACAAGCCATAGCATTTTTCCCCTATAGCTGAATGATAATGGGATGGGTGCTTCCAGACCTTTCTATATCACTGACACAGCGCTGTGGAGATAGGTCTGGCTATCTGAGACAACATTTGGTGAGGAGCGCATTGCGACTTAAGGACTGATAACTTGAGACTTGACTTGAGATTTAATTGTGACTTTTAAAACAATGACTTGATCCCACCTCTGGTATCAGAGCAGGCTTTGTTGGCCCACTGGGGGTATCAGAGTTAATAATATACCATGTGGCACCTCAGGTAAACAAAAGACCTCAGTAGCAGTGACCCCACCTGCTCTGACCAATCACAGGAAGCAGATAGTCGGTAATGAATAACTAACCATTATGATGATGAAAGGGGGCGATGGGCACGGTGAGATAAGAGTGTGGTGACCGTCCGAGCATGAGGTGTTTACAAGGGGAATTCCTCACATTCCTCAGCTGCAGCCATGCCACTCCAATCTGCACCTCCACCCACTGATGGTCACCCTCTGTGCCAAGAGGGACCCAAGGGGCAAAAGGGCCCAATAGGTTCCTCCTCAGGAAGTAGCCGCTGTTTGTGTTGATTAAGGCGATTTCTGAGTGTTGCTTTAGAGATTTTCGAGAGTATTTGATAGAGCTAATACAGCAGGCTGAGGAACACGTGCATTAGATCCCCAGAGAGTTAAGATTCACACAAAGGCTTGATTTTAGCTTTGAGTGAAAAATTTTGAGTTGTTGTTGGTATCATTATAACAAATGTGTACTGAAGTGCTAAAAAGAGATGGCATTGGCATTTTGAGACGAGCATGTGTGATGCAACAAATGTGAAGAACATGTCTTTATAGCTGTTTGTGTTGAGCATCATCAGCCATGTGAAATGTGTCATCTTTAGCCATGCTAGCAGCCTGGCTCTCAGGATGGCAAGTCTGTCAGCTGGTCCACTACTTTGGCATAGACTGAAAAATCTCAATGATTATTGGATGGATTGCCATGAAATTTTGTATAGGCTTTCATGGTGCCCAGAGGACGAACCCTAATAACTCTGGTGATCCCCTGACATTTTCATTAAAGCCCCCAGCCTGTCAGATACTGGAGAAAGGTCTGTTTGACTCCATGATAATTTCACAGTAAGGGATGCAGCAACGGTGCCCTTACCAATAATGTCAGTGGGGAACTTGTTTTGGTGGAGAGGTGAGTGCTGGCATTAAACCCCGGCAAAACAAAATAAAACATTAAAAGACATTTAAGCATGAAGGTACTAGCATGAAAACTTCTGTTGTTTCTTGCACAGCGTGAAAACTAAGTGTGGTTATTGGAATGGCCGTACGAGACTAGTTTTACATAGCGAAAAGGATTGAAAAGGTGTTATCTTCCAAGATAGGCGGCCAGTGGCAGGCTTTATAACCACAGTCTACATCCTGAGTCAGACTATTCTTTGTGTTGCCCTTATAGAGCCAGGCCTACATTATTTTGATATGACGTTACTTAATAGTCACAGACAGAGAAAAGTAGGCAGACGAAAAGAACAGGCTAACATTACACAGTTCCCCGTAGGTAGCCCACATAGTGCCCCCTGGGTATTGCAGTTTATTTAGGGTCATTGTATCGCCCAGAGAATCTGATATGGAGACGACAGACAGAAGTACCAGCAGCTTGTGAGAAGTTCTGGTGCACAAGAAAAAGACACAGAGCACTAGAGCAGTGGTTCTCAAGTGGTCCAGCCACAGGGTCCAGATTTCTTCTCAGTCATTAGTTCAAGGTCCACGCAGTTTAATATGTTCAGGGTCATACTTACGTTTGGCCATGTTGTCGTGCTAATTTGCTGTCTCTGTCAAGTAGCTGTCAGTTGTTTACTCACTCTTCAGTAGGAAACAGCACTTCCAAATAAAAGCTCTGTGCTGGAAATGCACTGTACTTCAAAATAAAGTGTGTTTTTTACAAACTTGACATATTCGCGAGTCAGTTGCGGTCCATTCAGAATGGACCCTCAACCCACTTTTGGACCACAACCCATCAGTTGGGAACCATTGCTCTAGAGAGTAAAATGTAGAAGTGCTGTACTGCACACTGGTGTGAACTGGCCCAC
Organism: Epinephelus moara; assembly: GCF_006386435.1. Classification (NCBI taxonomy): domain Eukaryota; kingdom Metazoa; phylum Chordata; class Actinopteri; order Perciformes; family Serranidae; genus Epinephelus; species Epinephelus moara. The sequence continues at coordinate 14,883,522 of NC_065516.1, forward strand.
TTCGAGCACTGGTACAAACATTCATGGTCCCCAGATGATGTATCCTAATGGCTTAGTGATCCTCCGACTTTTCTTATTGTGCCACCATTAGGTTTGCATTTGTGGTCTTGAGTGAAATGTCTCAATCATCATTTTCATGTCATGAAATTTGGTACAAGCATTCTTGTCCCCCTTCGGGATGAGTTGATCCAATACTGTACCGCACTACTACGAAAGCTGCACTTTGTGTTCAGTTCTAATTAGCAAACACTAGCATGCTAACAAACTAAACTAAGATGTTGAACATGGTAAACATCACACCTGCTAAATATCAGCGTGTTAGCATTGTCACTGTTAGCATGCTGACGTTAGCATTAGCTAAGAGCACTGCTGTTGCTTAGTACAGCCTCACAGACCTGCTGACATGGCCTGTAGACTAGTCTTGTTTGACTGTAAACGCGTATGACAAAGATTTGTTCATAAGTATTATAATCTGAAATATTTGACCTGCTTATGTCAAGCACAAGATGGTCCCTCAGGGTTGCACTTAACTCCCAGTGGATTTTTCAATATTTTAATGGTTACATAGCTCACAAACCAGTCTATAAATATATGAGTAAAGGCAGAAAAGCTAGAGGACATATGTAGTCTGTTGCAGTAATATTATATTTTCAGGCAACAATTCAAACTAAATACGTGGATATATTTAAAGAGTTTAAATGCTCTGCTTAAAATGCTTAAAATAAATCCCTAGTCTCTTTTGTATAAGGAAGTCATGAGGCTGGACTTAACGCAAGTCTTTATCCCCTCACATTATGAAACACTTCAGCTTTTTTTTCTACATGCCAGACATTTATGATCACACAACAGCCATTTTCTTTCTCTAGTCTGTTTGAGGAGTGTTTGCGTCGCTTTAATCCAACTGTCTTGTCACAAAAATACTGTGCAAGGAAAGAATTAGTCTTATATTTTGTGATGTGTGAGGTGTTTAATACCCACATGTGAGAAATGAAACACAGGGACTCCTCTGTAGGCAGCCACGGGACACAGGGTTTGTGTTTAAGGATCAATCATCACATTTTTTGAATGCAGTGCAGATGACTGGGTCTAATAGGATTATAGGAAGGCCTGGTGGGAGGAGAAGAAGTCCGGGGGTGGGAGCATGTTACCCCTGCAAATCGAGTCTCGGTTAGCCCCTGGGGGGGTGGGGGGGGGGGGTCATGTGATGGAGGGGGACCAAACTAGCAGGTGTCAGGCCGATGATTATGGGGTCTAAGGCTGGGCTCACCTATGAGGATTACTCAGAGCCTCTAATGGAGGGCAAGTTATGACCCCGGCTAGCAAGGAAGCAAATCGCCACCCTCTCACCCAGAAAAGTGCTATTATGTCAAATATAAAAAACGAGAGAGCTTCTAGTCTCTGGTTTCCTTGGCAACTTCTCCAATCTGGATATCTGTTCTTTCAGCGCTGAACTTCTTCTTACACCAAAAAGCATTTCATTTATAATTTGTGAATTCTTGTCAGTCCTACTTTGTGAATACAGCAGCTTGTATTGCTTTGTTGTTACCCAGCTCCAAAGCTTTTGAGCATGCAGTGAGTCAAAATCAAACCTTGTCTGCTGTCCAGACTCAACTGATGGAGGCTGCAGATTAAAGTGGCACCATATGCTGGGGACTGAGGAGATCCCTCCCCATGGTCCAGCCTATTATTGGGCTCTATGTCACTGTCAGCAGCTAATTGTTGTGGAGGATTGAGGTGACGGGGGGAACAACTCCCCTATCTTGTCTTAAATGCTTGGTCATCCCTTCTTCATTCCCTGCCACCTCAGTCGAAGCATTTCGTTTTCCAAATACACACCCTCTGTATTTGTAATCACCTTGCCAAAGTCAGCATTTGATTTTTGTGAGTCCAAGTTGAGGCAGCCTGAATGCCAGGAAGGGGAATCTAGAGTTCTTGAGAATATAAAACCATTGTTTTCTCTCTGTGCCCAGCCCATGCCGCATATGGCTCATTTCATGGCTGCTGGAGAGGCTGATTTATGGGCCAAAGAGCAACGGGGCTGATGTTCCTCATGTACAGTTCTTGGCACGGCGAGAGCCAAGTCCTCGGCGAGGTCGCATGAGGTAAAAGTATAGGAGATGGAAGATTCTGCAGAGTGTGCCAAAATAATCCTTGTAACAAAAGCACAGGAAAGGTGGTCTTCCTACGAACTCATTGGCTACATGACAGCTAGCATGTTGCCACAATGGTGTTACAGGATGTGTCTGATGTCTTCCTGGCCAAAGGTGTCACGGGAACTGGCATTTCATTATAATCATCACATTAAGCACCTCTGGGAGAACTCCTCAAATATGAAACTATTGACGTTTGTCATCCCCAATTAGAGAGCAGTTTATGTGGTTTTGCTCCCATTCTCCTCCTCCTCTCCCTCCTCCTCCCGTCTCGCTCTCCAGTCTAAGAGATTCGTGGCCCCAAGGGGCTGGAGAGCTGTCTAGTAATCTGAGACAGCATTAATACTGAATAAGATAGAGCGAGGCGTTGGCCCCGCAAATTAATTTCCATACACAGAGCGGCGTTTCAAAAAAAACCTGCAAAATGACACAGTGGGATTTCGCCTGGTATGCGTGCATCTGTGTTTGTGGTGCTGGTAGTGGTGGTTTGTGGCAGCTACATCACCATGGAGACAGTGGCATTATCGTGTGGGGATGCTGGAGTGAGTGCAGCACTGGCAGCAGAAAGGAGCAACATGGCAACAACAGAAGCCGAGTGGACAGCCACCGGACCGACGTCTGGCTTCATCTCAAACGAGAAACTTGGACATATTTCCTCTTTAAAGTGTCTTTCACTCTGTTTCACCGCTAACTTCCACTTTCACATGGTTCTGCCCTGATCCACTGAACCACAAGATCCACATTCACACCCAGATTATCCCACATATACTGAGAGGGGTGCTGCTGTGAACGACGGGCAGCACAAGCCAAATCAAACTGCTGCTGAAGCTGCTGGAATGACTCCCCTTCGCCTCCTCCCTCCCCGAAGAGGAGAGTGTCCTTTGGGGGAAAGAGATGACTTGACGTTTTGGGTTTGTCAGAAGCTGCAAATAAATTGAACACACTGGTCGCAGCTCAGCCTGTTGGTGCTGTAAAAACACTGCAGCTCTCTGTGGTATACGATATGTCAAACATGCTGTAGTAACTGCAATGATTTTTCTCTCCCTCTCAACACTGTAATGAGAGTTTATGCAGCTGGTGTTGTTGGATTTATTCCATGTCTTTCTCGGTTCCTTTGCACACACAGTCGCACACTTAAAGGACCATGTCAGAGTGTTTGCAAATGTCACGTCTTTAAAGGTATAATCTTTTATGACATTTTGAGATTCAAGCTCATTTGCTTTCTGTTGAGAGTTACATGAGAGGATTGATACCACTCCCATTTCTGTATGTTGATTTTTGAGCTACAGCAAAAAGGCAATTAGCTTAGCTTAGCATAAAGACTGGAAGCAGAGGGAGGCAGCTAGCCCGGCCTTGCCCAGAGTTTAAAAACAGGCCTGGCCGCTGTTCACAGAGGAGTCGTTAAAGCACAAGGCCAAAGCTTATCTTTTTTTACACTTCTGATTGTTAAATACAACAATTCGCAGATTTTTGAAATTTTGTAATCCATCACAGTCTGCATTATTTTTTGTCAGTGTTACATCACAACTGAAAAGGTTGGATTACTGGCTGGGCAAAAGGCCAACTACCCAAGACCCACAGGTGGTCTGAAGGCACTGGGTTCACTATGTGGCATTTAGTGTGTGGTAGTTTATGGTATTACAAATATTTTTTTAATAAAGTGTGGACCACCAGAGCACATTATAAACTACCCAGGGGCACTGAGTTAAAAATCTAGTTATATAGCCATTATTATTTTGGCTTAAGTTGTGCTTGCTTCTCATTCCCAGATTGCCAAATACGGCTTTGTCATGCCCCCAGTGTCTAACAGGGACACACAGGGCACCCCTTAGCTTATCTATGTGATGCACAGCTGAAACAAATCGTAACATGTGGTATGGCAACAAAACTGTTTGGTTAGGTTTGGAAAAAAGATCATGTTTTGAGTTCAAATAAGTGTACTTGTTACATACTGTACTGTGACAAGTACATCTTGTGACTGGTAGCAATGCACAACGACTGTGACACCTGTACTTATGTCTGTGCACAGTACCTTCTATGACATGTTATCACATGTTTTATCATGACATTAGACAATAGAAATAAGAAAAAATAAAACAAGTTACTGTCTTAAGTTTCTTTCAGCGGTAGGTCGTCTTCGCTGGTGCTTTGTTGTAGTTTGCTCTGTACAGTAAAGCGATCCATTGTCCCACTCACAGCTCTCTCCTCTCAGTTGTTATCATCCCTCACTCTGGCTGCCAATCAGGGCTTTTGATGTGTCAACACATAATTCCCATGCGCGAACGGTGACAAACAGGTTCCCTGCAAAGGTTCTTCAAATTAAATTATGTTAAATTCTTTAGCGAGAGTTTTCCTCTTTATTAGGAACTGGGTGCGCACAACATACTGATACAGTCAAATAAAAATTTGTTCAAACTCTTGTATAGGCCCAGTTGAGTACTGCAGTAATGAAGTGTGGACATCACAAAATCCCACGGCACACCATTTGAGAACCACTGGATTACATCACAGAAAGAGAAAATTTAAGCAAATTGAAATATGTGATTTTCATTCAGTAATTTAACCTTTATTTTTACTCTGTGCTATATCAGGAGGAGGAGCGACCGTCATTTACAATGACGTTTTGTCAATTACAAAAAACTTCTCCTGGTTGAAAATCCTTTAGTGTTCATTGTTTCGGAAGCGGGCAGCACGGTGGTGTGGTGGTTAGCACTGTCGCCTCACAGCAAGAGGGTTCCTGGTTCGATCCAGGAACCTATGCAGAGTTTACATGTTCTCCCCCTGTCAGCGTGGGTTTTCTCCAAGTACTCCAGCTTCCTCCCACAGTCCAAAGACATGCAGGTTAACTGGTGACTCTGAATTGTCCATAGGTGTGAATGTGAGTGTGAATGGTTGTCTGTCTCTATGTGTCAGCCCTGTGATAGTCTGGTGACCTGGCTAGGGTGCACCCTGCCTCTCGCCCAATGTCAGCTGGGATAGGTTCCAGCCCCCCCCGCGACCCTCAAGAGGATAAGTGGTTATGAAAATGGATGGATTGATGGATGTTTCGGAATCTGAATTTAAACCGGTAAAAACACAGAATAAGGCACTTTTATGTTAAAAAATGAAAATAATAATAATAATAGTGTTTAAGCGAATGACCCTATCCAGAGCCAGTGTTTGATTTGTCCGATCTGGGCTTCTGTAGAAACATTGGGTTGCAAAATAATGATCTCTGTAGATGAAGACCTGCTTCCTGTGTAGATATAAACGGTTTATTCAAAGGTTACGAAACACAAAAATCCTTATTTTCAGGTGATTACACAATATAAAAAACATACTTATTATATTCCATTTCTTCCAATATATCCCCATAAATCCTACACACAGGACCTCTGTTTTTTTTTTTTAAATGTCCAAAAGGTACATGTGAATTGATTTTAAGGAGGTGCTGAATTTCATAAAATGAAGAGAAATTAATGAATGCCTTAACAGCAGACAATATACACCCAAAGTTTTAAAACATAGTTGCATGGTTTGCTGAATGGTTGGCTGTAAGTGATTTATAGTAAATAAGCTACAATGTGCAGGAACAGTGGAATGGTCCTTTAAATCGTGATGCGGTGCAGAAACTGTCATCACAGCAACTCTTAAAATAATGTCAGTAAGGTTTGGCCCGCTCCTCTGCTTTCCCCTGGGCATTCGCTCCATTCTTCACTCCTCCACTAATAATAGATCCTGCTGCTCATCCCCGATGTATTGTCCCATGGCCGACATCACACAGAAGAGAGAGGCAGCAGAGTGATGGAGCGAGCGACACCTGCAAATTCTCTCCCAGCCAGCTCTGTCTCCCCGCGGGGCCAAGCATTTGACATTTAACTACGATAGCCGTAAACAGGCCACTGGAATGCCATTGACATTCGTTTGTCTGGGACAGTTTTTTCACTGGGCGGGTTTTGTCTCTTTGCAACGGGGTGGTGGTTTAAACCTAGGACTGGATCCCACAATGCAGTCTGTCTAGCCTAAAGCTGTTGGCAACAATCAATAAATCATTTAATCTAGTGCTGAAATGATTTATAAAGAAAAAATACCCAGTATCTGCTGGTTCCAGCATCTCAAATGTGACAATTTCCTGCTTTTCTCTGTTGGATAATATTGTAAAAATTAATATCTTTAGGTTTTTGGACTGTTGGTCACACAAATCAAGCAATTTCGAGACACCTTCTGCCGTCACTGTGACAGTTTTTGTTTGTTTTTCCTTTGATTTGTCCCCCAGTGGGTGGGAACCAAACACTCCATGAACTTTCCTGATAAAACACAGTAATCATCTTCTTCGTGTTCATTATTTTACCTGCTTGATGTCAGAACAAAAGGGCGTGTATCATCTGTGGCTTATCGCTTAATCACAGACTCTGTGGAGCTTACCAAACAAATCACCCACCAGCTCTCAGCTCCACCTTACCATAACATTGGACCACCACTTCATCCGTAATATTAAACACTGCTGACTCTGTGTGCGTGTGCGAGCATGTGTGGTGTCACAGATCTCATCCCAACCATGCTGAGTCTGGCTTGTTCCTCTGCTGTTTACCTATTCATTAATTCAGCCGTGAGTGATGGCATGGGTAAAACCAAAGCTCTCCATCCTCTGGTAATTAAACGTCTGTTGGTGAGACATTTTTCTCCTGGAAAGCATTTTTAAAAACAGACACACACACATACACATGCTCCGAGATGCTGCCGGTGGGCGTCCCGGGCTAGCGTCGGTAATTAGCGTGCTGAGTGGTTGCACTGATTGCTTCATTATTTCTCCGATAGGCATCTGTGAGAGATATATGATGGATGTTGCATGTTTGAAAGTAATCCATGCTCATGCTCCTTATGTGATCATCATACTCCTCCAACTTAAAGGCTCACACCTATAGCAACAACATTATTTACTAAATGCATGTTTTGAAGTTACACCCTCATCTGTCGTGATCTTCTTGCATCAGACTTGCACAATGTGACACCAAAGCTCAATGCAATTAACTGCCATCCTGCAGTTACTCAACATAAACACATGAATCCTCCTTATAGCTCGTGTGCTCCGGTTGAGGAGTGTTAGAGTTGTGAAAGAGAGGTTTCTAAATGTAGCCACATCACAGGAAGACTTCCAAACTGATTCAGGATAATTGGCTTGTTTTGCTCACAGCGGTTCAGCACGACGCTGTGAGCAGGACAGCAATTATCAACTGCGTGTCCCAGTTTCACAGACGAGGATTATTTTTATATGCAACAAGATATTGATGGCTGCTTCTCATTGAAGGCTCCAGTCATTGACAACAATGATTAATCAAAGTCTTTGAAACTGAGATTGAAAATTTCAAAGGAGAGAAAAGTAAACTTCATGCAGCTCATTCAGATTGATTTATTATGTGTCAAAAACTCAGTAATGATTCTATGATCGTGTGTTATTTGTGAGTCACTTTTAGCCACACTGGCAACGTGGCTTGCATGTTAACATGCTCCTAGGCAGCTTGTTAGGTTAGCCTAGCTAAGATGGTGGACATGGTAAATATTATACCTGCTATACAGAATTGTCATTATGAGAATGTTTGTATGCTATCAGCATTAAGCTCAAAGCACCACTGTACCTAAGTCGGGGACACCAAGCAAAATGAAAAATGAAGCCAACGTGGAAGTGTCAAAAACTGCTGTTCCTTGAATGGACACTTGAGACTAGTTCCAGAAGTGAGTCAGTCCCCATAGACACCCATGTTAAAATGCCCAGCTTTACAGCAGAAATAAACATGTTAGCAGCCTGGTACAAAAAAAAAAAAAAAAACGGTTTTGGTCACTATAGCTAATTTCAACATTCATGACAACTGTACAGGGAGGGAATTTTTCTATAATTCATGCGTTTTCATATCATTAAAGCTTAAAGTTATGAATATTTAAGGGTGGGGCTGCTTTGAGTGACAGGCTGTCTGCGGATGGTGTCCTCTGGTTCTCGATCAGATCCACCCATCACTCCTCCACAACTTTAACCTCTTGTCCAAATATGTTCACTTCTGGCTCCAAAAATCAAAGATGGCGATGACCAAATTGCCGACATTAAGGCTTCAAAGTCCACAAACTAACAGGATGTCACAGCACCTACGCCTATTAATGTTATACGGTCTACGAGCTTAATATAGCCGCTACCCTTCAGCTGTGTAGTCCGATGGCCAGTGGCTGCTTGCTCCGCTGCCATTCTGTGGCTTACGAGCAGAGCTAGCTGGTAACAGCCATCGCTGCAACTAACAAACTCCACAGATGTGTATGATGTGTAGTCTTAGGCAGAGTCATTATTCAGTATCCTTGTATCCTTGTGGCCTGAAGGTAGAAGCTCCTCCTGAGCCTCTCAGTGTTGGCCTGGTTTAAGCGGTCCCTCCTTCTTGACCTCAACAGGAAGAAAAGGCAATTTTCCAGGTGGTTGGGATCTTTAATGATTTTCCTGGCTTTATTCTTGCAGTGCCTGGTGTAAACATCATTTACTCAGGGTAGAATAACACCTATACTGTGTTCAGCTGAACGAACCACGCTTTGCAGGGCTTTGCGGTCCTGTTCGGTGCTGTTTCCATACCAGGCAGTGATGTTCTCCGTGAAGACACTCTCAATGGTGCAGGATTAGAAAATTCTCAGTATTTCAGGGGATACCCTTTCTCATCACTGAGTCAGTATGCAGCGCCCAGGTCAGGCCTTCGGTGTTGTGGTCACCAAGGTACTTGAAGCTATCATCCTCTCCACCGAGGACCCGTTGATATTAAGGAGAGTGTAGTTCCTTGGCTGCCTCTTCTAGGCATTGCTATTCTACTTTTGCTGTCCTGACACCAGCCGGTCAGGTCCTCTACTTCTTTCAGGTTGGCCTTTTCATTGTTACCTGTGATCAGGCCCACCACTGCTGTGTCATCAGCAAACTTGATGATGGTGTTGGAGTCGGAAGTGGCTGCACAGTCACGTGTGTACAAGGAGTACAGCAGGGGACTCAAAACGCAGCCCTGGGGAGCTCCACTGTTAATACTAGATAGGTTAATCAGTACTGTGAATGATCAGTTGCATCCATATTGAATTCAGTTGTGAGTTTGGGAGAGTGTTTTTTTTCTGTGAGGTTAAATTACCATTTGTGTTCTTTCAGAGATATTAATTTTATGTCAAAGTCCTTGCACCCCAGGATGTCTCTGTCTCTTGTTAAATAACAAAAACACCCACAGAGTATTGATCACTTGTTCTCATTTATTGTTAATACATACATTTTTGGTTCTTTTAGCGAAATGTCTTTACAAGTAGTGCTTGTCTGCCTGTTTCTTTGACATTCCAGTCTGTAGACGCACAAGATTGTTCCAACACTGCCAGTTCTAATATATCCCATTCATGATTTGCTGCTTTTCTGGTAACAGTCCCTGCACCACAGGGTGCTGTCTGCTGCGTGATATTAATCCAAATAATGTGTCACAACTCTTCCCCTCTGTCACTCCCCCACTGTAACTGGACTCCCGCTGGACTGGCCCCAGTAGGATCTCACTTTAAAATGTCAACCCTGTCAGGTCCCCATGCCGTCATATCTTCTGTCATCTCCAGGTAAACATCACTCCCAGAGCCGCAGGGAGCACCGGCTCAAGTCATTACAGCTGCGGCTGCCACCGCTCCCTTTCCATCAAGTTTTACACATCCAGCTCCAGACCAAGTACATTTCTTTAATCACTGCACTCTCCTGTAGTGGCAGAAGAAGAAAGGTCACCCCTGTCCAGATAGAAGACTCGAGGCTCCATGGCTCTGAAACTGAGTCACCTCTGGAGTCAGTGTGGCGATCACAAACTTGCATGCATCGTTGTGTGTGTTTGTGTTGTACCACATGCAATTTGGGTTTGGTGTAATTGGCTCATTAGGCCTTTAGTCTGTTTGGAGGATTGAGCAACTAGGCGGCTCATCCATGAGTAAATTCTCCAGTTTCAAGCCAATTGTCCTTGTCATGTTTTTGTAGAGTGCATCTGCCTTCATCTGTCAGTCTGAATCACATGGAGAAGGCCTAATTGATGCGATGTGTGTGTGTGTGTGTGTGTGTGTGTGTGTGTGTGTGTGTGTGTGTCTGCATACAGCGAGTCAGACACACTCTTAGGACTAGCAGCTCTTGGAGTTAATCCGTCTCAGTAATAGTGGGGGATGGAGCAGAGGGGGGTGAGAGGAGGAAGAGAGAGGAGAACAATACAAAATCTCTCCCTCCGTCTCCGGACACGTGGTTATCACCCGGCGGGAAATCTCTGGACTTTGGACGTTCTCTACGGATGTTGCTCCTCTGGTTCACTCGTCCCAGCTGGCTCTTAGCGGTCTCTGCTGCGCCACTCAAGGAAACGAGGTACAATACACTCCCCCCCTCCAAAAAACATCCTTCGTCAGTGCTTTTCGTTCCTGCCATTGTCACCAGACAAGAGGCTACGTCAAGAGGTAAAATTAGGAATGTGTGTAGAGTAAGGAACTTCCTGAGGTGTGTGCTTTACTGTTTCTGCAGAAAGTATGTTTGAAGCCCGTGAGCTATGATAGGAAGTGTAGAGAGACAGTGGAAACAATATGTATTTCCTCCTTCGCAATGCAAACCCTTGTGTACAGCACAGGATTGCTGTGTCTACCTCATGGACATTCCTGAATGCACCAAACGGCTTTGTTTCCTGTGCTGCACCGGACATAGCTCCTGAGTGGTTCATAGACACTTTCAGTAAGATTATCAGATAGTATGTTTACAGGAAAGAGTGAATTCCAACGCATACTGTCACATTTTTGTTCTCTTACATCTTGAAATCCATATAACAGTATTGTTCTGGAACAAAAGAATTTCCTGAGTTAGTTGTCTCCTTTTATGGTTACCTCACTTTCTTTAGTTTCCTTCATTGCACTTTAGTCTCTGTTGTAAAGTATATTCAGTATATTGTATGTTTTATATTGTTATTGTTATCCTTAAAAGACCAAAAAAGTCTACATATAGCCTACTGCTACCTGAAAACCTGCTAGAGATAACCATTACCAGCAGCAGAAGGGTATACCTTTCTGTTTTGTGTCACCTTCAATGTCACGGACGCGCCTGAAAACATGATAGTGAACAGTAGATAGCAGCATGGAGGCCAGTGAAAATTTTACAGTGGTAACTCCTTTTTTATATTTGTTAGTTTTTCAGTCTCTCTTTTTAAGTTATTGCTGACAAATTTGGAACTGTTTTTTTTTTTTTGGCACTGCTTGAACTGACCAACTTTGGAGTGGCGCATCACTGCATCGCACCACAAAAGGGTGAAATTTAGCGTGTTCACCTGGGTTTCATGTTTCCATCTGTGTTGATCGGAGCTGGAGCTGATGAATACTGGTGACTACTGCAGAGTCATTTTCCAGGGAATGAATGCCCATTATAACCTTTCCCACTAAATACAAAAGCAAGATGTTAGTGGGCTTTTTCGTCCAGTGGGAAAGGGGCTTTGGATTACTTGTCACAGGTTAATTACCTCTGTGAGTCATTGTTCAACCAAAGAGTGATGTTCCCATCTCACGTTGTTTCATTTCAAATGTTTTTAGAGGCCTGAAGAGGTAAAATACACAGTTTTGAGCAGAGTAGTTCGTGCTTGGCCTTGGAATAAATATTAAAAAAACTTAGCTTTCTTTTTGGTCCTCATAACTGAATTAAAATTATTTGGTCTACTATCCAAAGCAACAATGAGAGTCAGGGTCAGTGTTATTTTGGATTCACCAAGTTGCACGATAAACTAACCATTGAGGCAGCAGTAGAACAGCAGCTCTCCTTTTCAGCAAGGTAAAACTTAACGTGTTTGTCAATAGAGTCTGGTGGCTTTGAAGAGAGCGATAGAAACAAACAGCAAGATAAAGCAGTGAAAATATTCTACACATAGCATACACTTAATCTTATATTGATTTTTTTAGGTGGCTAAAATACATTTTGCTGCTGCTCTCAACTACAGCAGTACATTATTGAGCTTCTGTGGTGGTACTCCTGTTTGTCTGCTTCTCCAAACTGGGGGCGTGCCAACTGCCATCTACTTTAAGTAAGACACTGATTATGGATAAGCACCTAAAACAAACCACATTTCAAAATATCCGAACCATTACTTTGATAACACTGATACCTTGAGTCAGGCTGCAAACCACTCTGACATAACTCCAACAGCCCAGAGTTTGTTTTTGCCTAAAACCCTCAGCATGTTGAAATAAGTACAAAGTCCCGACCTGTTAAGTCTGTTATGTTGATTTAAAAGGATTAAGCTTGTTTATGGTATTCTGGCCCTCAGTGTTGGCGACAACCCTGAGCATCTTGTTTTTGCGTAGAGTAAAACCTAGAAAAGTAGAACTGGGTTCATGCCCACAGGGTACGACCTCTCGGTTTGTCATCTTACACCACTACATTTTTAATCTCTCACCCTCAAGGCAAATAAAATTGCTTTCATGTTCATGCATGATACGTTGTTAGATGACATGAATCATTTAGACATGCAGCTCAACTGCGTCCCCCTTTCATGTGCGAGTATCTGTCCGTTCATCAGAGATCTTCAGGATGGGAGGGTAGTTTAATTAATCTTCATCAATATATGAGTCATTGTTTCATCTGGGGCCAGTGGACGAGTCTTAAGACCACTAACTCTCCTGCCCTCAGACACAGCTTCACATAGGGGACTTCTTGTGGGAAGCACTTTGACAAATGGTCCTTCACAGTTTAATGTTGCAGCAGTTGTGCTGCAGTGCACTAATAGTGCTTCCACTCTCACTGGGCCCTGAAGTTTTGACTCAGTGTATCAAAGCCAGTGCTTGTGGTCTCGCTCTCTGTGATGAAGTATCGCTTGCTTTCTTTAACGAGTCACCTGCTCGGTCTAAGAGGCTGAGGTGCGTTCAGAGAGGCCTCGTGTTAACTGTGATGCCCGCTGGGAGGCTGGAGGATAGATGGTTGCTGACAGCACCCTTGGCGTTGCAGTGCTACTGCTGTGTCATGCTATTTTGCTGTGGTGTTGGCTTGTCTGTTTGTCTCAATTTAAAACCTCTGGAGAAGTGTCTGCTTTTATTGAATATCTGGAGCTAAAAATACCTTCTGCCCCACCAATCAGAGCAGAGAACAGACTGAAGAGTGAGAAGTGATTGGATGGGATGTCCCATGGATGTTGCTGTTTTCCCAATCTTGACAAACATAAAAGAGCAATCTTAAACAGGAAAACAAAGCATATTCATGCATTAACAATTTGAATTTAAAGTTGTAACGGGCAAATTCACACTTTAGTGGCAGCTTATTGTACAGATTATTTTTTAATGCACATTCAGGGATCATTCTGCATATTTCTCCCTCTTTGTAGCTGGTGGAGATGCATAAACATTTTACATCTTGTCCATCTTTCTTTCGATGATCATATTTCTTTGCATTTGCTCACAAGTTTCATTATGTGCTACGAATGGAATTTTTTAATTTTGGGCGCAAGGCCACTCGGCCTGCAATTTCTTTTGAGGTCACAAAGGCCACATGCCAGGACATCAAGGCTATTAGTTAAAAAAAACACAATTTTTATTTCACTTAAATAGACAAATCCATGTCTAAAAGCATAAATGCCTTTTTAATAAGTGAAACACCTCTAGAGAAATAAAAAACAGTTTTTATCAAAAGAATAATTTATAGCATAATGTTATAAAGACTTTTTTAAAAACAAGTTCTAACGTCTGATGAGGTTTGAGAATGTACGGTGACTAATTACATCACATCTATAGGCATCTACAAGCAAAAAAGCATCTGTACGCAAAAATTAAGTGTATATGTGTGAGACAGACGTATTTTGTTATATATTAGACCTATGTATAGAATTGTTCCTCAGAGAAATAGTCAGTGACATTAAAGCTGGGGTAGGCAGAAATCTGAAAAGGTAAAAAAAAAAAAGACTATCTGAAAATACACCCTCGTCCCGCATGCGCTTCATACATTACCCTAAAGTTTCTCATATATTGATGTATTTAAACTTATTTCATTGTAGAGTTTTGTGCTGCTCATTTTTGCAGCCCCTACTTGTCATGCTCTCGTTCTGTTTATTAGACCACAAATGAGACGTGAATTAGCTAGCTAGCCACTGCATGGTCCCTCCGCCTTGCTCCCTGCTGCAGATGTTTTTTCTGGGAGGTAAGTGGGCAGCGGCCCAGGAGATGGAGCTTTGGTTGGCTCTGAAGTGGCTCTAATTTGGCTGGCACAAACACAGCATGCTGGTGGTGAGGGGCAGCACCTGTTCTAACCTGTGTAACAGCAGTAACAGAAAGTTTGCTGATTCGTGGCAAGTTGGCGGGGCTGCTGAGGTTTGTGCTGGCTGGATTCGGTTTGCTGTGGTCGCTGACTGGGGGGTTCATCTTTGGAGCTGCTGCTAGCGCTCCTCCCAAAGAGCGTTTGTAGCTGTGGGGAGTGAGGCAGAGGACGCACTGTTATTTGATTCTCTAGCTAACGTGAGCTACATAAACGTGAATTAGAATCCGTAGCTTAACTCCTCGCAACATTTTCTGTCCAGCTCTGAAATGCTTTGACGATGCTGACACGTGTTTTGTTTCATTTATTGTTAGACTCTCTTTCAGACCATCTTTCTCTTTTGGGGTTGCTTTGCAGTGTAGGGAATTGTTGCCAATGCTGAAATAGCAACTTTCTCTGCAGGATTTTAAGCCATTAAATCAGCTTATAAAAATATATAGCTTAATGACTTGTGATTGTCTCCTGTCATGAGCAAGATTTTCTAGAACCTGAAAACAGAGCCAAGAGAAGGTGCAGAAGGATAGTGCTCTCTTAAATTACAAAACACTCAAAGGTTATTTGGGGATTTTTGCCCAATGACACCAAAATGCCTACCTCAGCTTTAATTCATAATATTATTAACACTCAATCAATAACATTCTGAATTAAAGACATTGTTTTTTCAGAGCTGATTATGGAGGTAGCTAACAATCTGTGCTGAAATTATATTACAAATCTGACATCAGTTTGAGAACAAATTTGTTAAAAATGAGGCAAATGTGCAGCATCTTATTCAGGAAGTTGGATTTTTTTCTCTGTGATTTTTAAAAGTGGCTGTATACTCAAGCAGAAAATTCCCCTGAGACAATTTGAATAAATTCATATTAATGCCCTGTTGAATGTCGTACCAGAATTCAACATATTAGTCATTCAGCATTTGGAAGAAAATGTAGGTTGACTCATGTTGAGCATTTTGAAAAGCGTCTCCCGCTGAGTCACTCTGTTTCAGCCACTGGCTGCTCTCAAACCAGGTCACCTTTTGCCACCAGCAGGCCGGCCATCACCTTCATTGGCAGAAAGTGAAGTGTGACAGGTGTTGGACCTGCTGCAGACGGGCTGTCAGATGGAGACACCCACGTCACCGGCTTCACTGCAAATCTGCTGTAGTGCTAACCTCCAACACTCCTGTACACACTACTAGATAGCTCTGCCAATCAGAAGCTTTGGTCATCATATATTTTAGATTTTTTTTTTTTTGTATTTGTTCAAAAATATACCTAAAATTAGATAATAATAAGGAATATTTATAAGTAAATCAAGAAAATGTTCGACTTCTGGCTAAAATTTCGAACTTTTTACACTGTGTTATACTTTTATCGTGTGCTGGACTAACATTCTTAGTAATGATCGCTCTCCTAAAAACACAATGCCTGGAAATGCTTTGAAACATGCTCGCTGGGCTGAATGTAGCAGGTAGGTGAAGCAGGGGGCAGGTGTGTCCGCAGATAAGGCTTTCATCCATCTAATGTCAGAGTGGCTTCACAGGGCTTTCCAGGGGCCAACAGGGGAGAGTGGACGCTCTCTAATATTGACTCATTCTTCCGTGCAGTAGCCCTCTGTAAAGCAAAACATGTGACCCTGAATGTTTTTCTGATTTTGTTGTCAACCTGCCATAGTTCCGCAAATCTTTTTGCTCAGTTTTTTTCTCCCGTGCTCTGATACATTTTACAATTTCTCAATTATAAAAATGTCACTCTCCAGTCATAATTATAACTTGCCTTTTTCTTTTGTGAGCTGACATTTGCATGATGACAGTTAAGTATCACATAGCAAAAATCGCAGCCTTAAACTGTGCGAAAATTGCACACCATATCCTTATTCTCACTGTGCTTTAAGTTTATTCACACTGGAGAAATAGGAATTGAAAATGTATTTTTTAAGCTGCCACCTGAAGGAAAAAGATGAAACTACTGACTAACTTTCACCATAAAAAGTTGTTTAACTAGTTGCTAATTTTATTTGCTGTTTTCAGAAAGTATGTGGTGGGTTTTTAGACCTTTTTTACTGAAAACATCTGTCTGCTGCTGCTGACTAGAGCGGTAATAGTGAACCAAAACAGTAAAGCTGAGGGCTGTTAAACCAAAACAATGCGCTTTAAGTCACTAAAATGCCCTGCAGATCTGAGGGCAACTGTAGAGTTGGGTAATATTTCTCTGTGGGTTTGTCACAATAAGCAGCCCCTGTCAAATTTCAAATAGAAATTTGATTCATTATTAACACAAAACATTGATTACTGCAGTTTTAAATGCTTTAATTTATAATAAAATATGTTTTTTGGTGTTGACCCTATAGTTCAAGATGTAATGGAAATGGAGGTGCTACTCACATCTTGGTATAATTTCCTGTTACTAAAAAACAAAATAGTACAATCAGTATCTTATATACTGACTGCCAAAGTGTCATCTATGTGCACACTTAAAATGTGCACAGTAATAAAGCAAGTAAAGAATACTTGTTTGCTTGTTGGTTATTGGGCTGTACCACACATTGTGAAGTTTCTAAAAATCAAAATTCGACCTCTGTGCACTGTTTTTCTTTGTTTGTTTTTTTGTTTTTTTTTTAATATCTAATTATTCTGATTAAACCTGGTATTTCTGCATAGTTTGCATAGCATAAAGATTAGCTTAACTAACTACTATTTTTTAGAATTATGCTATTTGTGGAATTTGATTCCAGTGGTGGCTGTGTGGGATTGTTTCCGACTCGTGTGATCCAAACATTTCCCATAACTCCAGAGTGTTTGAAAGTCCAAAAGTCAAAATTTATCAATGAAAGTTTAATGTAATAACTTCCAAAATTCATAACATGTTTTTGTATTCTGCTTCAATCCATAATTGTCCAAAAGTGTGATATCAAAAATATGACAACAGACATACAAAGCTTCATCTGAAAACCTCAACAGAAGCTTCAAATGTAAAAACATGACATTTTTTTTTTTTTTAATTCCCCTTTGCCAACTGCCAGATGCTGGCAGCTTTAACATGCCCTTCTTGGTTCAAGGGACTCAGAGCATGAAGACCAAGCCTGAAATAAAGATGAGAGAAGGGGGAAGAGGAGGATATTATTCGGATGAAAGCTTGACATGACATTAAAGAAGTGGGGAGCAAAGAGAGATGGGAGATGAAGGAGAAGAGAGGCCCTGTAGCTCAGAGCTTTTCTACAACATCAAGCCCTGTGTTAGAACCGCTGTTGGAGATCACTTTACAGAGCGGCAACAGCCTCTCGCTCTGTCGTCTGCTGGCTTTTGGGAGTCAGACAGCCGTGCACTTATGTAAAGTTAGTCTATCATCCCCAGCCTGCCAAGGATCCATGCCTGGAGAACACACAGCAATGAAAGTTATCACTGAGCAGACACTCAATAAACTGGTTGTCTCAGCCTCTGGGAAACTAAATCAAGAGCCACAGTCAAAACCACATTAGTTAAGGCTAAATCAATTCTGAAAATAGTCTTTCTAAAAGGAAAACTAGTGCTTTAGAAGTTCGAGAAAGAAGGAGAGTCCACAGACGCATATCTATCCAACGGTGATAAAATCTTTGATGGATGAGGTCAAATACTTCATCAAAGGTCTCCCTGCCTATTTTCCTGGTGTAAATTTAGATCTTTGACAGCCATTACGTGGAGGATTATGTGCTTGTTATCCGTTACTGTGGCCTCATTGAGTGGTGCTGGTCCAATAATCAATGCGGCCAAGCTAGAGAGGCAGACTTTACATATCAATCTGTTTGTTGGCCTGACAGTTTCCAGCCGCACTGTGAGATGTAACGGTCTGGAGATCTGGCTGTGAGACAGAAGCCAGGGATGAGGCTTTGATAAAATGTTTTTCCCTGGGTGTTTTAGATATGAAAGAGAAGGAGGGCAAAGACAGGGTCGCTTTCATTTTAGCAAACAGATTTTATAGCTCCATATGCAGTCGAATTATTCACTTACTCTCAAAGCTGCTGATCAGAAACCTTGTAAAGGGTCATTTTTCTACATTATTCATCATGCCTTCTGACCTGTTCTGTCTCCCGTTCTGTTCTTTTTCTGCCTAACAAAACTAACTAAGCAGCGCTTTGTCCACACAGTACCTCATTTTCACTTCATTAGTGCCGAAGCATAAAGGTAAAGAAAACAAATCCTCTTTGAAAACAGCACAGTCTGAAACAAGGCAATCTGCTATCGACCAAATGCTGCTAGAAAGCACTTCTGTTTAGATTCGTATGTAATCCTGCAGGCATATCAGCTTGATCAGTCACATAATCTCCTGTGTGATCAAATGTTTATATTCAAGAATGTGTTTTAGGATTGAAAACACCGCATTATTACTATTTCTAATGGTGACATGTTGTAGATTTGCTTTACTCAACATTTTGAAGTTCACATTGCTGCCTACTAGACTATCTGAAAGGCTAGTGAGTGAGTGGCATGAGTGTCAATGGTTCATTTGTATATCCATGGATGTACTAAAAGACCTGGATGCAGCATTGGCGGCAAGGCTCCCTTCATATGGAAGTTGCTCAGTGGTGCAGGAAACCAAAACCGTTCTATGTCCACGGTAGGAAATTAACTGGATGATCAGGGCTGCTTCCACATCATTGGCCCCTTAGAGTAGGGGCACTAGAGACTTAAGGCTGCTGAGCACAGCAGAGCAGCCAACTTCCGCCGGCTAAGCGGAGCAACTTTTGGTTACGTGCTCCACAAACTTGAATGGGGATAAAAAACTTTTCAAATGTTACCAGACCGAATGGATTAAATCTTCAAAGTGGAACAAGTAATTTCGTGAGAGTTGTGACGGTCATAAAAATGTATCCACTGGTTTACAGACGTCTCTTTACCAATGTAACAATAAGGGAAAAGTCTTTTTGGGCCCAATGGCATCACGTGACAGACCCCAGAAATTGCAGTACCACTGTTTGACCACTACTAAATTTGGTTTCAAAGCCCTGGCCACACTACCCAGATCTGGTTGGAAACAGACAACTGGCTAGCTATGTAAATATGCAGAAACGTAGTGATAACTGCCGATAACTAGTGCTACATAGTCAACAATGGTAAAGGCTTTTGCAGCTTCCCGTCACTTAAACTACTGTTTTCTTGCTATTCAGACAACCAGCTCAGAGAAAAATTCCTTCTCCTCACATAACCAAGTTTGGCCTGAATCAGCACCAGATCATTTAGCTAAAGTCCCGTCAAGGTAATAAGTTTATGTCAGGTCACGTACACTATATGGCTGAGGTTGGCCACCATGCGTTCGCAGCAACATTGTCCTACCACTGGGACGGTGTTACTAGCAAATGCGCTGCCATGGCTAACGTTAGCTAACGCGTTGAGACTGGAGGGGGGAACTGCCCATTGGTTCGACAGCCCATTGGTTCGACATCCCATTGTTTCGACCATATTAAACTCATTGTTCCGAAGTCCGTTCCGAAATCATCATGATGCCCTGTGGTTAAGGTCTGGTTAGGTTTAGGCACAAAAACCACTTGGTTAGGGTCAGGAAAAGATCATGGTGTGGGTTAAAATGAAAAAGAAAGTGACAAACAAAAAGCCGTGAGCCTGCTCCGCCTCAAGCCGGTCGCGGCGCACTATACGCCCGCCGCGAGCCGTTCAGCACCGCGGACAGTCGGACTAATGGGATGTCGAACCAATGGGCTGTCGAACCAATGACATGGACCCACTGGAGGGTGGGTAGTAACCAGTGTTTGAGCATGTTAACACGGCTAGCTGTCAGTCAAATCAAAGGCAACACATCACAAAACATTAAAATTTCACCACCTTTAAATGGATAGCGCTTTGAAATACGGTGCTAAAGTTGCTAAAGAGTTAATGGAACACTGGACTACAAGAAAGAGCCGCTTGTATTTCATGTCATTTTGCATTTTTATTTCATAAAATGAACCAGTTAGTTACCAGTTAATGGGAGTCAGGCTATTGAATGCAAAATTAACAGAAAGTGACATCCCTGGACTGAAAATTTAGTTTTCTCTGATTTAAGGTAAAGTGAAGAGCGTAGGCCACAGCAAGTGTAATTTGTAAGACAGAAATGTCATCTCAGGCTCAAACTGAAGCTTATGAATGTGAGAGGATATACACAAGATATATAAGACACGATATTCGCCATAAAGTGCTGGAAAATAATTGTTTTTGATGAGACACTATTTTTTTGTCTTTTTGAGGATGTTGTGGGTGATATTTTAAAATGGGATGGCAGCAAGGCCCATAATCTTATTTTGCTACTTACCCTTTTGTTTCAGGATACTCCCTGTCAGATTTCATACTTGAATGACTATTTATTCAATTGCAAGACATTGCATTTACATCATTTCACCAAAAACATATCCCCAAAAAGATTTTTGGGCCCTCTGAGACCAAACAGCCCCGAGTTGGGGGTGCTTGTTATCAATTTTTAAGCCCAAGGTATAGACTAACAGGAAATAATAGTGAAATAAAGGTAGCAGGAAACACCCTGATGGATGGATCTGGCTCTCGGCCTACTACCGTGACTTTTACAGAGCTGTGATACCTTAAAACAGGCATTGCCATGAGTGTCTGGATTGTGTTCAGATCAGTGTACCAAAAAAACAACCACTCTGGCGGGTGTCATTATCATCCAGTAAGTGTGGTGAATTTAACTGTCACCCTAAGCCCCTTTCACCTATTTTGCAGTGATGTTATTTTTTGATTGTGTTACTGCTTGTGACAAGCGTAGCGGGGACGTGACACGCTGTAGTCTCACGTTACTCCTCATCACTCACAGTAGCAGTCAGTCACTCGCTCAGTCAGGGGTCACATAAGGACAGAAAGAGGAAGAGAGAGAAGGAGAGAAGGAGACAGAGGGGAGGATATTTACGACTCAGACAGTGGCGAGGGTGAGCTGCATCCCAATGTCTGCTCCTTTACTGCCTGGCTCAAGAACTCTCTCAGGAGAGATGGAATAAGCTTGTGCAGAGCTTTTGCAGGTAATACAGGTCTGTGTGCACCGTCTGTAACAAAAAAATAGCCAAATATCATCCACTTGGGAGGCCTTACAGGAGAAATCCATCAAATTGGATTCAGTGTTGGACATCTTCTAGCATTGTGTCTATCTGTGATGCTCAGTATATTGAGGTACTTTGTGATGAAGCACTGTAATTTAACTTTTTCTGCTGTGCTCACTTTCTTTCAATCTTCTATTTTTATTTTAGCTGATTTTGTACTCTTGCCATAACCGCCCACACCTTTTCTTAAAAACTGTCAAATGAGGCTTTTGTTAGTTGGCTCTATACTGGATTTCCATGTGGGCAATTGTTGTAACATCACTGATAAAGTTTTCCCTGTGTGCTGTTGGCCTGTCAGGTCTGACTTCAACGCTAATCAAATGCATCCGCTGACAGCGCTCCTCCTTCAATCATTCCAGGTGCTTGATATTCAGCCGGTGGTGTCGTCTTTCCAGTGATATAACAAAGTCTGTCACAAGCTCTTTCCCCTGGGGCTCTGTTACCTGTCTCACTCTTTGTTCCACTGATTCAATCCCCTGCTGAATCTGTCAGACAGTCTGGCCTTCCCTTGGTTTTAATGACTGCCCAGTGTGATACAGTGAAGCCGAGTCCGACACCTTGTCTCACAGTGCAAAAAAAATACCAGTGCCGGCTCG
This sequence comes from Epinephelus moara, assembly GCF_006386435.1. Lineage (NCBI taxonomy): Eukaryota > Metazoa > Chordata > Actinopteri > Perciformes > Serranidae > Epinephelus > Epinephelus moara. The sequence goes on from NC_065516.1 coordinate 14,905,583, forward strand.
ACTTGACTCCCTAAAGACTTGACTTTAGACTAGAGACACAAGACTTGGGTTAGCATTGACTCCTGGGAGACTTGACTGCCTGAAGACTGGAATTGAGACCTTTGTTGGACTTAGAGGGATATTTGCCAATTTTCGACCAGGTCTGTGGGGAATGTGTACAGATGAACTGTGTAAAGGCGCCAGATCACAGAGCTTCCTGCCCATCTGCCAGCCAAAATCTACAGGATGAAACAAAATGACATGTTTCACATCATCCAGGGGATTTTTGCTGACGGTACGGGTAGGGAGTTTCCAGTACTGCCAGCACGGGGGATGAGCCGAACACTGCTCATCTGCACACACTCCTCACTGTGGTGCCACAGACCTGGTTAACAATCAGCAAAGTATCTCTTTAAGTTAACAAAATGAGCCTTTGAGGAGACTTAACTCCTTGACCTGTAAGACTTTACATTTGGACCAGGTTGGATTTAAGTCACACTAAAAAGACTTTAACCCTAACTTGGACTTGACTTCTGTGAGATATGACTTACTTGAGAATTGACTCAATAAAAGCTTGGTACGCGGGACTAGGGTTGCAGCAGCATACCGTGAAGCCGTACACAGAGTATATATTGCTTATCTACGATATTAAAAAAAAAAAAGCAAGTGGAAGGAGAATTTCAGCTATGCATTTGCATCTCCTTTCGTCCTGAAGTGACTGTCAGAATTTTTCTGTTTTTATCCCTTTAAGGTTCATTTTAACTAATGATGATAATAATAATGATGGTGTAATACTGTATTAGAGGAATTTGTATGATATCTGACGAATTAGTGCCCCATAAATGGCATTGTCATGTTACATACTTGATACATAGCTTAGGTTTAGGCAAGTAAAGTTACGTAGGTTAGGTTTAGCAAAAGAAATATGGTTGGGGGATCGTAAAGTTACGTGGGTTAGATTTAGTAAAAGAAACATGGTTGGGCGTCAAAGTTACGTAGGGTAGGTATAGGAAAATATATGGATGAGATAAAGATAAAGATATGGTGATGATGTACCGTAAACTATCTCAAAGTTCACTTGGTTTTACAGGGGACATGAACACCAGTCTCTTGGGGGAAAGTCCTGTGTTTTATTGACCAGTCCACCACCTTAACCTGCCTCCTTCCATTGACTTTTTGTCTTTACGGTTCTTATTTACTCCTGTCAGCACATTTTTGATCACAGACTTCTGGATTACGTGGGTTATACACAAATTACTGCCTCATGATTCTGTTTGTTATATACAATTTTTGGTGTGCCACTTTTCACAGGTATATTTACGAACAGTGCATGAGAACAGCCTGACGACTTACCTTTAGCCTTCGACATGATTTGAACTTAAGTCACTAAAACTGAGTCTTGAAACTTGACTTGAACTTGACAGCTGTGAGATGTGGCTTTTTTGAGACTCGACTGCAAGGCTTGACTTTAAACTTGAAAGCAAAAGCCTCAGATTCTGACTTGGTTAGATTTTGACATGCACTTTGCTCACAAGGATTTGACTTGGGACTTGTTCTGACAGAGTTGACATTTGACTTGGACCTGCTCATCAGATATAAAACAGCTCTGAAGTGCACAGGAAGCTCTTGCTGTAAACCTTCTTCTTTTAAATGAACTAAATGTTGCAGCTGTAGAAATGGGCAGGAATCCGTGCTGGCTACCATTTATCTCTCTGTCTGTGTCTCACATGTGTTCACACACCCACAGATAGGGCTTCAGCCATGATTCCTCTGATGAATTGCTTTAGTCATTGGTCCTGGCTGTGTGTGAGTGCGCTGAGTAATGAAGAGGCTGGCGATGCTGTTCTACTCCTCCTCGGTTGCCCCTGAGCACAGGTGCTGTGCTCTTCCTGAGTGGGAGTTCTCCACTGAACGAGTTAGAGATTCATTCATCCTGCGAGGGCTGCAGCAGGTTTCTTCATTGTTGATGTGATGTGAGAGTGAAGCTGAGATTCACTGTTTTTGGCATGTATGACGGAGGAGGATAGAGGGCTTCAAAGTATGCTCAGAGAACAAATAAAATCCCACTTATACAGTGACTAACACACTAAGAAAAGTATGTTCCTGCTCCTGTGCTGCTCTCCATGGCTTCTGAATTAATGAATATTGACAGGCGCATCATCTTTAATGCTACACTGTCCTGCTTTCTCAGTACTGACATATGAAATATGTTAACTTGGGGACTGTAGCCAAGACATGGATGTGAGCTGACAGCTTGCTCACAGAGCACAAATCTATCTGTATAGTCATGATGCTGGCATTGTGAGACATATGAAGATAAACCTGGAGGCGTTTTGTTCTGTTAAAGTTAACTGTTTCATACCTGGAGATTTGTTTGTAGATGCTCTATGTGCATACAGCAAATCTTTACCTGGGTTTTTTGGTTACCTTGATTCCACTTACTGTTTATTCTGACATCATGTTCAGGGTCTCTGTTTGGAAGCAAGGGTGAGAAGAAGGGCTGCACTTAACAATTGTTTTCATTATCGATTGATCTGCCCATTATTTTCTCGATTAATCGATTGGTTGAATAGTCGATAAAATGTCAGAGGATAGTGAAACATGTTCTGTGTATTTCCCCAGAGCCCAAGGTGAGGTCTTTAACTTGTTCAGATCCCCTGTCCATTCCAATGAACATAACTTTTCTAGGATGTCTAAATTTATGATTACTGTCATCTGGCTCCACTATGCACAGAATGCACAGACTTAATTGATTGGATGGCTATAAGCCAATCACCGTGTTCTACATCATCCAAGGTGGGCTGCAGTAGAGCCCCACCCCTTTTTTTATAAAAGGATGGCCGACCATGAGGCAAGGAGGAATTGCCACGTTGTCACGTTTTACTATATAAATTATATGAATAAAGTACATAATTTGTGTTCAAATTGTATTTAAAGGAAACATGAGATGTTATATTATTTAAACATGTCAAAAAATGATTTATCCGATTTATGACAATTTTTTACACCTTTCTTCCTTTTTGTTATTACAATCTGTTTCTGGTGCTGTACGTGTATACTCCCTACGACTCTTAGGGTCCACTATTTTTAACCAGACAACAGTACAGCTACACCAAATGTTGTTTTCTAGCATGCGCAAAACACTGAAGAGAGTTTCCTGTTGCCCTGTCCTCCTCACTAAGTGAGAGATGGTGAGAGAACTGTAGAGTATTAAGAGAAAGAAATAGTCAAGCAAATTTCAGATGTGGAAGAAAAGAATTCCTGTGTCTTACAGAAAGTTTTAAAAGAAGGGAGGGAAGAATTTTGTAAAACCATTTTTTGTTATTTAAAAAGCCACCAGATTGCAGGAAACAAAGTCTCTGAAATTATTTTTTTTTCTGAAGGAAGCCCCCTGCTTTGGTTTTGGAATCCTCTGTATTTTAGAGATCTGAATGTTGGCAAGTATGCCAACTGTTCAAAAACTCAAAGGTATTTAGTTTGTTAGCATGTATGATGCACACATCCATGACAACGCACAGAGCTGATCTTAAACAAGCAAGTGCGTCGTAAACTGCTGTAAAAAAACCCCCAGTTCAGATGCATATTCTGAATGCTCCTAAAACCTGAATAATATCAGCATATCCCACATGTCTTAAACGAATAATGCCACATTCGGAATAAGGCATAATTTGGAATATCCAAACAGGATAGGCTGTTTACATGACCCCTTTTAAATTTAGAATATTGTCATATCCACAGTAACAGTGGAATATCAGTGCGTATGTAAATGTAGTCAGTGAGCCAGGTTCATAGATAAAATAAAGTGCAGAAATCTTAAACTTTTAGCAATGATACGATAAGAGAGAAAAGTAAAGTTAGTCCTTATATGGGCCTTATGGTGGCCCTCCACCTCACTTCGGTCCGCTTGTTCAATGTGCACACTTACAGGTTTTTAAGCTCTTCAGTGTTTTTTTAAAGAAACAATATTTTGAAGCTCACATGTTGACTCACTTGCACAGTGTGACCGAGTTTTTCACGTGTTCTGCTTTCATGTAACAGAGTGAGGTGTAGTAGTGACTGTCTGGGACAGGGAGGCTGATGTGTCTCCTGCGGTGCCACTTCGGAGTGAACAGCATGCTGGGAGCCTAATGTTCTTTTAATGGCCGGTGCGTCACTGTACCACGGGCAGAGCCTGGAGGGGAGTGATGGTGCTGATTGATAACCTGTACATCCTCTGCCAGCCTTCATGACGTAGCACCTAGCAACTCATCCTGCCAGGTTTACCATCCAGGGCCACAACTGACAGCGCTCACGCATACAGCTCACCACGGTGACTCAGCAACATGGCTGCCTTTCAGGGATGGAGGGATTCGAAAGCTCCCTGGAAACATTTTCCTGCTTTGTAGTTCTTGCTGCTTGCATTTCATTTAGTCCTGTTGCTGAATGGAATCAATACTCGTAATCATTCAGTTGTTGTGTGTATCCTGGCTGGACAATTAAGTTATCAAAGCCCCAGAGTCTCTCCTGAGTCACCGCCACTGGTCTTTAAGCCTCCTACTGACGAAAAATGGTTTCATAACAGAATTGTTCACAGCTGTAATCAGTAATCAGCTTCCCCGTTTGCACAATAAGCCACAGTCTCACAAGATTGGTGCCAAGCATTCGGTTGTTTTGCAAGGTCACCAAGAATGCGTGACCACCTCCCCAGAGGTAGAGCTCTACTCCTGAGTTACAGCCACAGTCCCTGCCAGTCTGGAAAGAAACACATGGATAGAGCAAGTCTAGAGAAACAGAGCTATCAGGGACTGTGTGCTGATTTCCATCAAAGGGTGAAACAACATCACAGGAAAAATGGGCGCCCTCTGTCTGAGCATGTCCCCTGTGGGTCGATGTGGAAGGGCAGGGTCGAGGAAAGTTGGTTTCACACGACTTGATATGGAGCTGCGATCACGTCCAGCCTGAGCTTTGATGCAGTGATTTCAGCATTTTTGTAATGATGTAAAGATCTTCTTGCACATCACTGTATTTTGCTGCATGTATCTGTCCAATTACATCCAAACCCCAGCTTTCACACTCCACCTCTCTTTATTTTGTACCTCCGTCCTCAGGCAGAAGCTTCCTCCAGTTTATAACAGAGAGATAAACCAAGGCGTGAGAGCATCAGAGGAAGAAAAGCATCAGTTAGAACAGTTGTGATTGGAGGTCCAGTTATCAGTTGACTGTGTTAGCACAACACTGTAGTTCACACCGTCGCTGTCGACTCCCACACTTCCCCTCCCTCCTCCTACTCCTCCCTCGTTATGGAAAAGCTCTCAAGCTGCAGCCGCTGTGGGCAAGCAGCCAGCCTGCTGCCACGGCTCCTATACAGAACTGCAGAATAGAGGGAAGTCCAAAATTAAAAGCATTGTTATCCCTGCGGCTGGTGGCCACGGAGAGACAGAGTGACAGGCTTATTTCATTGTGACGTCTCGGGTGACCTTGGCTTTGGCCTCCAGTCTGCACCCCCTCCAGACAAACTATTCAGAACTGCAGTCTGGGACCTTCGGGGACCAGGTCCTGTCAGCAGGACTGCAATCACAAAGCCTGAGCCGAATCTCACAGAAAAGCAGATTGTTACTGGATTTCTCACTCTGCTCATAGTCAGGGGGAATTTCTGTAATTCCAAATCCCCCTCTTTTTTTTTTCTTTTTCCTGATTCAGGTTGAGCCCCGTAATGTCCTTGTGAATGAATTTGAATATAATGTACCATTAGGGTTGCCATGGTGATAGCTGCCGTCTGTGTGCATGTCAGTTGCCATGCAACTTTTTTTCCCTCTCCAGTAGGAAGCTATGCTGCTGTGTGTAAAGTGCTAAGCTGAAAAAAAGCTGTCAGTGTGGTGCATTTGCACATCTGATCTATTATTGTTGAAGCCAGTGTTGATACACTAAAAGGTTTCGTTTTCAAGGTACACTATGCAGGGTTTGTCTGAAAACAATGTGTTGACTCATACAGCAGTGATCCCTCTCAGTCATCACTTATGACCTGCTAGAAGTGTGTGGCAGTGTGTGGCCTTCTGCCTGTATTTTATTATTTTCTTCTTATTTTCTGTGTTCTGGAGGTTTGTGGGTGTGTACTCACAAAGTGCTCAGGTGACATCAGGGCTTTGTAAAGGTAGTGACCAGGTGTCAGACTGTAAACAGTAGGCATCCAAGAGACACAGCGCAGAAAAAAATGCAAATATAGCGAGGTGAAATGCCAAACAATGTGAATCTATGGTTGGGTTTTACTTTCACTTTCCCTTGCAAGCATGTTTATGAACAGTAAACAAACTACTGTATAGTATGCCTTTAAATTTCTAATCGCCCCCCCCCCCATTTTCTTTCCTGTTTGGAACATACAATGCCTTGTTATTGCTGACACTGTTGTTGGCTCGGAGAGGGAGTAGATATCCATCTGCTTTTTTGAATAAACACAAAACCTTTTTTTTTTTTTTTTTTTTACTTTTCAATGCTGTTCATAAAGTTCCACCCAGCTGGCACCAGACGTCAATATGATGTAAGATATTAGACTTTTGTCAGACAGGTGTTTTAACTTTGGTTGGAATGAGAATTAAGTTTTAAATGTCTAACACAATGTTAGAATTTCATGTTGTGTGGATGTTAACATTACAATGTTTCGCAGACATTGGGTTTTGTTCTCCATACCTTATGGCTAAATGTCATAATTTAAAGTCAAGATAAAGTTGACATGAGAAGTTGGATTTTGTGCTCTTAACAACACAACTTATAACCAACAAAATATAATGTCCTCTGTTGTCAGTATTCTACGGTAAGTTGACGTTGGCATTAGACATCCTCACAATGAATTCTGGTCACCCAAAGTCACAAAATTCTGAGTCCTATGAGCCTTTGAGTTAGCATTTTTGCATTTCTGGTTCCCTCATCTCAAAGTTAATGGGTTTTTGTTAGCTCTCTGAAATAAGGTCTGTGGTTAACACAAGCATAAGAGATATTCTGGTTTTGTTCGATGTGGAATACATAGGTAAATACCCCACTGTAAATTTTGAACCTTTTACATGTCTTAAAAAAGATGGCTGCAACAAATGAGACTACAGATGTTGTCAGGGACATCAAACGCCATCATGCTGAACACCACCTAAATAGCCTTGTTGTGGGGTTGACGTTGAAGTCATACAACCGTGATGTAGTTTATTTACAGCCTAACGTTAGCTTTTTACATCCAGGGATTGAATTTACGCCTTAAAAATCACAAAAGTAGCTTGCTGAACAAAACTTGTAGGTATAGTTAACTTTTGTTTGTCACAGAGCTTACTTTCTGCAGTAATCCAAAACTCAAAGTAAAAATCCCATTGGATTTTTGACGAGGGAACCAGGGCAACGGTAACTTCTGGGATGGCCTACAAATGAACAGAATTTGTACAAGGTCCTGGAGGTGCTCAAATTTGGCACAAAGAAATTTAAGTCCTTGAATACCTTAACAATCAGACAATTTTTACTTGGTCCTTGAAATAAGCACTTGAATGAAACTGAAGAGAACAAAATTATCAAAGATTTTCTGAATCGTATTAGAAAAATTTTCTAAACTAGGAAGCTTGCAATTATTTTCTTATGCTGTATGAGCGGTTTGAACAAGTAAATAGTTGGTGACAGGCTGTGTTACTACCCTGCAAAACTTCCACAAGAACAGCATCAGCCGTTTTTAGCTGTAATTCAGCAGTGAATAAGCAGCCGTGTGATTGTGAATGTTGAATGGATTTGTGGAGTTTGTGAATTGCAGCAGTGGCTATTAGTAGCTACCTCTGCTTGTTAACCACTGAATCACAGCAGCAGCATGCAGCTAGAGCAAGCCACCGCTGGATTTTTCATCTGTCGATCCCCACAGGACTCCACTCGAGGAGGTTAATAGTTCGCTGCAGCATGCGCTGTCCTTTGTACACAATTCTTGCAACAGATGGTTGTGGAGAAAACACTTTTGTCTTGAAAATACAAGTGCTTGAAAAAGAACTTGAAAGTCCTTGAATCTGACTCACCCTTGTCTGTACTAACCCTGAAAAAGTAATCCCTGCAACATGTTCTTCAGGTAGAGACGATAAAATATGATCCTTGAAGTCTTGTTGGAGGAATACATCCCTGAGGTTGAGAGCTTATTAGAGAGGTTGAAAAAAGTATGAAATTGAGCCAGGGTTAATGTTTAATCTTGCGTGAGAACTCTCATTTTTTTGACAGAGCCTTTTGTGTGTCGGCATCCCTGCTGCACCCACACAGTGGTCTCATTGCAGTGAATGAGGGGGCTGCGTTTCGTAATGTAGCAGCAGTGTCTGTGTGAACAGCCGTACTCTGCCTCCATCCACCCAGCAGGAATCCCTTGTGCAGCAACAAGGACGTGATCCCTCACCAGCTTCCCTTCTAACAAGTCCAAGGTACTGGAGGTTTCTGCGTTGGTGGGCGAGTGTTAAGCGTTACAGCAACACAACTGTCAGCAGCTGCCAGTGAACCTCTCATCCTGTCTGAGGTTTTGGTAGTGCCGCGACCCTGACTGTCATCTCATATTATCTTTTACCTGCACGTGTGCCGAGCTGAACTATGATTCAGCTTCCCTGCAGGAGGCCTACGCAGCCTGTCTTTTGTCCATGCAGCTTGTCCTCCTTTCTCAACCAAAACCTTGCTCTGCTCTGTGATAACGCGTATAAATCAAACACACCCTGCCACTATCTCTACTCTCCCCCTCCCTACCTTCCCCTAGCCTCACCCCTTGTGCCCTGCAAATTAAAGAGCGTGTCTATGAGGCTGAGCTGGCCTGGCAGCGCTGATGAGGTGTAATCACCGTGGAGAGGCTCAGCTGCTCTCTTCACACCCTGCCATTGAGCTCATTAGGCCAGGAACATGACGCTCAAAAAAATTAAAGCACAAGGAAGGAGGTAAAGCTGCAATGGAGCCGCTATCACTGCAGCATTATGGTGTGGCTATGAATGGATGCAATGATGGGTTTGGGACGGCTGCAGCCCGTGTCATTTCTTCAGATGTGAGGCTGGGAAAACTCATTTTCTGCCGCTACTACTGTATTCTTGCAGCCTCATCTCTTTTGCAATTACTCGCACTATATTGCGTCTGAGCCCACGCCATTATAGTCAAAGCTGTGAGTTAAGAGCGGCGGAGCAGCGAGGAGCTCTGTTTTCATTTTCTAAACACTTGGAACAAGAACAAAATTGTGTGCATATGTCATCTAAAAGCCTTGATAACCAATTTAGTTGCTTATTTTACATTATTGTTTTCATTTATTTTATGCTTTATTTCTAATAGGAGAGTGGAGCGAGAGGGAGACATAGAGGAGTGTTTTTCCAAACTACTATTTGATACAAATCTGTGGCCATTTTTTAAGCTTTGATTTTTCCTTGTTAAGAGGCAAACACACCATAAATCCATACAAATTTCGAGCCATGTTGTGTTGTGCAACTAGCATGACATAGGTAGGTAGGTATACTCTTAAAAAGGCACTCCAGTATTTTGTAACTTGGACCCTATTGCCCATTTTTTTGTGTCCAAGTGACTTATGGGAACAACATTTTTAAAATTGGTTCTGTATTAAATGAGAGGGCTGCAGCCAGCAGCTGTAAAACAGGCTACGATGGAACTACTTGGGGTAGCCGCACCTTGTGAATTTACGTCCACTGTTGTGATGAAGTACAGAAAGCATATCTTACTCTGATCTAAAAGACTGGCTGAATATTTACCTGATTTTGACAATGTGAGAAAGTCTGTGAGATTTCAGAATGAGCGACTTCTTCTTTAGTGAGACTTGGAAACAAAACAGAACAAAACAAGCGAAAGATGCAGACAAACATTTCATTTTTCTGAAGGTTCCTTTCTATAATGTCAGACACTTATACTTGCGTAAATTCTTTGGGCGCACCTGCCCCTAGTGGTTACATCATAGCCTGTTTCAACATTGCTGGCTGCAGCTCTTTTGCTCAATACTGGACCAATATCAAAAATTGTTGTTCCCACGAGTCTCATGGACACTAAGCTATTTTAATAACAAGGTAAGCAAAACTTGCCAGACAACATCCAGACCCAGTAATGACAGTGTCGGCAGCTTGGAATGGGGCCAGTTTATTTGGTTGATTCTGGGGCATCATTCATGCCGAATCTCAGCCGAGTCAGGCAACCAGACACAGCCTGACTTAATTCTTCCGGCGTGCCATGTATGAGCCAGTGCTGGGCCAGGTCATTTTTGACAACAGCTCAGTGATGGTCGTGTCGGAAGCCACAATCGGGCTAGTTTAATTGTCCCGATTCTTGGGCGTCATTCATGTCGAGTCTCAGCTGAGTCGGGCAGCCGCATGTGGTGCAACGTAATTCTTTCAGCCTGCCAAGTTTGGGCCAATGCTTGGCCTCGTCATTTTTGACAACAACCAAGTGATGGCAGTGTTGGCAGCCAAAATTGGGACAGTTTATTTGGCCCGATACTCGGACATCATTCATGCTGAGTCTCAGCTGAGTCAGGCAACTGGACACGGCCCAACTTATTTCTTGCAGCGTGCCAAATTTGGGCCGATGCTGGGCCAGGTCATTTTGGCTACTTGGGGACAAATACAAGCCAATGCTGTGGGTGACTACTTGTCATATTTACTGTTATACATGAATATGGACATTTATCACATTTGATATCAGCTATGTTGCTCAGCATTTTCTTTTTCATGCTCGGGCATGTCTCGTCCTTACTCAACAATTCTTTCAAAAAATCACAAAAAACTCAGTGCTTGCATCGTTCAGATTTATAGCTCCACACAGTTTACAAGCATTAAAAGTTTGCCGTAATGGCAGCAACATAAACAGGATGACTCAGATGCAGTGTGTGTGTCCTCAGTCTCCAGAGAGGGGCTCCATTTATGAGGAATAAAACCTTATGAAATGATCAGCACCCTACCACCCTGTGCTTTTGTTGTCGGTCCCTCTCATCTCACACGTCTCCCACAGAAACACAGGTTGTCTGATACCGGACCTCTCATCCTGGGGGGCGCAAATCCAATTTCACATGTCACACTCACAACAGATTATTCATGCAGGTAGGGTGAAGGGTGCTTAGGTGTGTGTGTTCGAATACACTTCTTTAGAAGCATGTGTCTATTTACGTGGTTTGTGTGAGTGAGTGATGTGGGCACGCTTGTTGCTCAAGGGCACTTCCACAAAGGGAGGCAAACACACACATGCACTACTCTGGGGGTAAAAGGAGATTTGTGTGTGTGTGGGTGGGGGTGGGGGGGGTCTTTCATTTAACAGAAGGCCATCAGTGAGTCATTCTCCTAAAGAGCACCCTTGGGTACTTGTGTGGCTGACACACACGCAGCGGCTGTCTCAGAACAAGACTCACTGGTCAATGTTTAATGCTCCATAATTGGTTTTACTGACCAGCGCAGCCTGCAGGATGCCAATGCTGATTTGAAGCCGGGCAGCTGAGGCTGACCACCACCGCAGCGCTACCTGGTCTTTTATTGTGAATTGTTAGTTGGGCTGTAGTTCATATGATCCGCTGTGAGGGGTGTAACTGTTTTCTGGCAGTCATTACAAGGATTAAACTGTCAAGGTTAAGCCACACAATCTTATCTGCAATCCCTTCATACTTTTCCGTGTCTACTCTACTTAAACCTACCCAGACATAATCACAGTATATCACTCTGATACTTGACCATGTCTTGAATGTGATTTTGATACGAGGGAGTTTCACCTTACCTGCCTTTCTTTCTCTCCCTCTCTCTGTATACTAGAGAACCATGAGCACTGTGGAGGAGGAACCGGATCACATGATACCATGAAGACAAGCCTGCAGGTCCTGCGCTGCCAGCTGCTGAGTGAGTACATCCAAGGGGGGAGGCGAGGGGTGTCCTGGGTGTGCAAACAGGGTGATGCTTTTTCTAACCACAAGTCTTGCTGCACTCTCTTGGCGGTCTGTTGTGTGCGAATGAAAAAAATATTCCTGGAGACCCTGATGATGCCTCCAGGGAACCTGTAGATATCAGATAAGTGCTGTATCCCCTTAGTTCTTGTTCTAGTTGGAGTCTGTGCTGCTCTAAATTCAGAGGACAGGATCAAGGCTCTGTACACAGCTCTGGCAGGCTACCAGAGCAGAATGTCACATGAATATGGAACATGGAGGTCAGACTGGGACCCACCAGGCTCCCGGACGGTTAGCTAAACAGGCTGATGATATCTGGTATGCACCCCGAAGCTCCACCTCAGGGCAGCAGAGCCAAAGGCTGTCTCTGACAAATCTGCCTCAATCCCTCAGAAGTGATAAACTCAGACTGGACTGTTGTGAGCGAAGTGCTTTAAGCTATAGCAAAGGTGGAACGAGGTCACTTTGCAGCAGTTAAATCTGAAAAGAGGAAGTCGGAATTGAAGCTGCAGACTAGCTTTGTGTTAAATTTATATTAAGACCATATTTCAGAGCCTTTTTTTAAATTAGTCCAGGTAGATCTAGTCTTTGAAAGCATATCGTTCTTTTTTGTGTTCAGTTGGAGATCCAGCCGAGGCCTGAGTTTCCTCGGGCACATTACGCTTCCATCAGGGTTTCCTCTTTACAGTGTGCAAAGCTGAAAAGCCCACCTGAGATCTCTGTCTCTGTGCTATACAGAGACATTTCTCATTTCTCTCTTTGTACCAGCCATCTGCAGGAGACAGATGTGCCTTAAAGGGATGGATTGGATTTTTGGAAGTCAGGTTGTGTGAGGTACTTATCCATAGTCAGTGTATTACCTACAGTAGACTGCGGTCTGCACACCCCGAGTTTGGAGTAAGAGACAGGAGTAAGCAGCAGCAAAAAAATTTTCCACCTAAAGCTGAGCATGCAAGCCCCTTTTACATCTGATTTTTAAGCTGCACGACTCATTTAAGAGCTGGACCGACTTTCAGCTTCATTCAGCGTCATTTGCCACGTAGTGTACATGGGGTAGTGAGGAGGACCAAACATGGCCTGATCAACTGCTCCTGGACTGCTGTCAGATGTTTGGGTGAATTTTTGACATTTTAGTTGGTCGTCATCCGGCTCTCACACAGTTGAAGCAGAGCCACGAGTCGATTCCCCAAGGTCAGTGCCTTTTTTCCCGACTCAACTGTGCAGTGTACACCCAACCAGTTTATTGATGCTTCTTACATGCTTAATTTTGTGTGTGTGCATGTGTGTGAGAGAAAGAGACAGAGAATTTTGCAGAAATCAACTTTTAAGCTCCTTTTGAGACATCTGTCTCCACGTTGTTATAAACCGTACCTCTGCTAATAAACAAACTTCTACCTGCCACGCAGCTTCCAAACTAATCTTTATTGACAGTTGTCAATAGCCAGAAGAGTCCACAGGGGCCAACAGACTGTTTTATTATCTATTTACATGTACAGTGTGAGCACTCATCTCTTGGCTTTACAATTGGACTGCACAGTGTGAGCACATAAATTGTTAGGTTTGGCTTTACATCATAGATAATTTTCTTGTACCGTGGGAGTTGGAAATGAACATCAACATTTGTAAAACAGGCTCAAATAAAACAGTGTATGCCCAGGTTACAAAAAGCCTGCCTAAAAAGAAAATCAATATCTGTTTAAATATACTCTATATTTAGAATATTTTTCACGGCTTTGCCAGATAGTGTCAGACAGTCCTTTCTGACAGGACACTGAACTGAAACATAATTTCTCCCTCCTCAAAGCCATTCATCCATTTCCATCTATTTTCATCCGCTTATCCGAAGCTGGGTCCCGGGGCAGCATGCCAAGCAAAGCACCCTGATGTCCCTCTCCCCAGCAACGCCTTCCAGCTCCTCCCGGGAGACCCCAAGGCGTTCCCAGGCCAGATGAGATATGTAATCCTTGCAGCATGTTCTGGGTCCATCCCAGGGCTTCCTACCAGTGGCATGTGCCCATAACACTTCTAATGGAAGGCACCCAGGGAGCATCCTAATCAGATGCCGAATCACCTCAGCTGACCCCTTTTGACATGAAGGAGCAGATGCTGTCAGAGCCACCAAACTCTATTGAAAAAAACCCCAGCATTTTTACCTCACAGAGCATGGGAGTTGACCGACAGCCAGCTGTCAGCTTGGTGTGTCAGGGCCATTAGTTTCAGCTCAGTTCCCTGTCAGAAAGAGCTGTCTGACAGCAAGGTAATGCAGTGAAAATATTCTAAATAAAGTGTACTCTTAAACTGATATTCAGGGGTTTTTAGGTGGCTAAAAAGTTTTTTTTTTTGCTGCCACCAACACAGCAGTACATTGCTTAGCTTCCGTGGCATTACTCCTGCCTATTTCTCTAAACTAGGAGCTTGCAGACTGCCATGTTCTGTAGGTAATACCCTAACTGTAGCTAAGTATCTCATACAACCCCACTTCAAAAAATCCAAACTGTCCCTTTAACATCTGTAGTCAGCAGGCAAGAGAAGAGATGCTTCAGATAAAAGAGAACTGAGATGGATGATCCCTCATCATGACAGGTGTCAGTACAGGAAGAGTTTTCCTTTAGTCTCCCTCTGTGTTGTTTTTGTTCTCCTGTCAGTGCTCTCTATGTAGGCTTCTTGTGAGCATATTGCAATGACATAATACACCTGAAACAATGGAGAGAACTTATTTGTTTCTAACAAATTAGGTTCTGTCTGGCAGCTCAATCTTGAAAGCAAAGCTTGACAAGTAAGGGAATTGCTTGCAAATTGTGTTTTGAAGCCAGCTTCTTGAAAGACCAGTTGGTGTGAAGTGTAAATGGGTACACAAGGCTTGAGTAATCCTCCCAATCTGACTTTGTCTTGTCTCGTAGGGTTTAACTGTGTTGTTGCAACAGTTGTGGTCTTCTTAAATCTGCCAACAACAGTAAAAATGTTGAAATCCTGTGGAAAACATTGGCAGTGTCTGTGACTTTAATGGAATTGTTTAACTGCAGGCAGCAATTCAGTGTTCTCTCCAGATTCCAGACAACTTCCTGTTTAACATTTCTCCTTCCTGTTAGATCCTTTGCCACTGTCAGTCGCGGCAGCTAAATCATTATCCCAGTAAACAGCACAAGGAGTCTTTGTTGTTCTTGTTTTTGCATTCTCTGTCTGCCTGATTCTTAGATAAATGCGTCTCTGTTCAAAGCCGCTGTAACCCGACAAACAATTTGCGGAGCATTCAAACAGGAAGCCATTATCCTGTTGCGAAAGCTTTTCCCTCTTATCTCAGGGCTCACATCTGTGGTGCACTCCCCACTCCGCCTCTCCACCACTCCGCCCATCCAGTCCTCCTCCACCAGGTCGGTTCCAGTGGTCCACAGGATGTGCCCTATCTGTCTGTTTCCCCCCATGGGACTGACACTCTACCGAGAATGGCAGACAAACACACCCAGGAGCAAACCAAAGGAATTTGTCTGTTTGTGCTACTGTAAAGATGGCACTCTATTTATACACCCATGGTATGTATACGCCTCTACATGAGGATGAACTCCAGATGGATGTGTGCTCATAAAATTAGTCATAAAAGGACTGTTAATGAAAAAAAATTGGATGTTTCACTGAAAAGAAAGATGAGTGCAAACAGGAACAGGAAGGAAAAGCATTTGTTTCCTCTGAGGGTGAAGTGGATGACGAGACCACCTGACTCATCCAGTTTTTATAGCTGTCCACTGAGTTCTTGTTTTGTTTTCTTCTCTACAACCTTGGCTGTCAATAACAACAAATGTTGACACTAAAATGTTTTGTAGTGAAGCGTATGCAGTTACAAACTAGACACAAAGATGTGGTGAGAATGACACATCCGTTTTTTTAAATTGTTCTGCAACAAGTGAGTCACAGTGACAGGAGGAAGAGGAGGAGGATGAGCAGTAGTAAGAACAGTGCCTACGCTTAGGTGCAAGTGGGCTGAAGCCCCAGAAGTACAGCTCAGGGCCCTCCCATTCAAAATCATGACTGCTTGTCTAACCTTGTCTACAGCACTAACTCAAGCTCCCAAAGTAATTTCACTGGTATTAGTAGTAGTAATGCTAGCACTTGTAGTAGTAGTAGCAGTATGATATTAGCACTAATGATGAAAGAAGTAGTTGTAATAATGGAGGTAGAGGTAGTGTTAACAGTTGGACTTGCCATAGTTGTTAAAGTGATATTAGTGATCATGGAAGTGGTAAAAGTGGTAGCAGTAGGGTTGTAAATTGAAGAGTAGGAGTACTAGAGGAAGTAATGGTAGTAAAGGTAGTAGTGTTAGCCCTTGGACTTGCAGTAGTAGAGAAAGTGATACTAGTACTTATGGTAGTAATTCCAGAAGTACGTAGTAGGCCTAGTGTTGATGTACGAATGATTGATGTAGGTAGTAGAGGAAGCCATGGAAGTAGCAGTGGCCTAGTAGTGTTAGTAGTTTGACTCGTACTAGTAGTAGAAGAAATGGTTATATTTGTACAAATAGTTGCAGTACTAGAGGAAGTAATGGTAGTAGAGGTAGTAGTGTTAGCATTTTGACTTGTAATAGTTGTAGCAATCATATTTGTTGTTGTTGTTGTAGTAGTAGTAGAAGAGGTAGTCATGGAAGTAGTAGTAGTAGTGTTAGCATTTTGACAGGTGGTAGTAATAGTTGAAGAGGTAGTCATGGAAGTAGTAGTAGTAGTGTTAGCATTTTGACAGGTGGTAGTAGTAGTTGAAGAGGTAGTCATGGAAGTAGTAGTAGTAGTGGTGTTGGCAGTTCGACTTGTAGCAGTAGTAGTGATATTTTAACTAAGGGTTGTAATAATACTGGAGGTAGTAATGGTAGTAGAGGTAGTAGTGTTAACACTTGGACTGTAGTAGTGAAAGTGATATTAGCACTTATGACAATATATAATTCCAGAACTACATAGTAGGCTTAATAGTGGTGTACTAATGATTGATGTAGGTAGCAGAGGTAGCTATGGAAGTAGCAGTAGCCTAGCAGTGTTAGCAGTCCGACTAGAAGAAGAAGAAGAAGAAGAAGAAGAAGAAGAAGAAGAAGAAGAAGAAATACTAATTGTTGTCATTGGCTAATTGTAAAGGCAGTCATGGAAGTAGCTCTAGTAGTGTTGGCAGTCGGACTTGCAGTCGTAGTTTATGTGATATTAGTACTTACATTAGCAGCACCAGTTGTAGTGCTAGCAGCAGTGTTATTAACTAGCAGTGTATTTCCAGAGGCAGTAGTAATGATACATGTACTAATAGTAGTAATAGTGGAGATAGCAGAGGTAGTAGAGATAGTAGTGTTAGCAGCTGGACTTGCAGTAGTAGTTGCATTTGTTTTAAAGATATAGTGGTAGCAGTAGTGTTAGTAATTGGACTTCCAGAAGTAGTAGTGATATTTGTACTAATGGCTGTAATAGTATTAGTAGTAGTAGAGGTACTAATGTTAGCAGTTGGACTTGCAGTAGTAGTGATATTTGTACTACTTGCTGTAGTAGGCTAGTTGTACAGGTAGTCATAGAAGTAGCAGTGGTAGTGTAAGCAGTTAGACTTGCAGCAGTAGTTCTGGTTGTAGCAGTAATGTTAAAAATTGGACATCCATAGGTAGGAGGAGTGATATCTGTACTGGTTGTGGTAGTTGTAGTAGTCATGGAAGTAGCAGTAGTAGTACTAGCCGTAGTAGTTCTAGTAGAAGTGATATTTGTAGGCTACTCATGGAGGTAGAAGCGATAGTGTTAAGCAGTTGGACTTGTAGTAGTAGTTCAAGTGATATTAGTATTATGGTAATAGTAGTAGTAGCAGTAGCACCAATAGTAGTGGTAGCAGTTGTGTTAACCAGCAATTGGACTTCCAGAAGTGGTAGTGGTAATATTTGTACTAAAGGCTGTAGTAGTAGGGGTAGCAGTAGTACGTATAGTAGAGTTAGCCCCTGGACTTGCAGTAGTAGTTGAAGTAGTTGCATTAGTTTTTGGAATATTAGTTGTAGCAGTAGTTTTAGTAATTGGACTTCCAGAAGTAGTGATATTTGTACTAAAGTAGTAATAGGGGTATTGTAATAGTAGTAGGTGTAGCAGTGTTAGTGGTTGGACTTGCAGTAAGTTGCATCAGTATGCAGTAGTGGCAGCAGCAGCAGCAGCAGCAGTAGTGTTGCTATTTGTTGTGTAATAATGGTACAGGTATTTATAGTCAGAGTACTATAGTTGTACCATTAGTTGTATTAATGTTCGTAGTGGTAGTGCTAATGGTACAGATTGTAATTGTACTGTAGTAGTGCTGTTGGTAGTGGGTCCATTGAAGTGAGTCAAGGCCGATAGCGCTCTGTCCAGGCGTGATAATCCAATCTTAGCAGCAGTTAGTCAGACAGCTCTCCAGTCAGGCTGCTGATAAAAGGTTTTGTCTGCCTGAAGCTGATGGATCTGATCTGTTTCTGCGGCTCGTCTCTGACGGCACGTCAAAGCTTAAAATTAAAGGTTTGGACTACCTTCAACAAAACTCCCCATTTAAGGCTTATGATTACTTTGATTTGGGTCTGTCAGCCTTTATCTTCGAAAGTGAGATATGAATTCATTTTGTATTAGGGAGCAGAGCCGTGGTGTGTGTGCCGGTATGATGTGATAAAGGCTCATTGGTATTCTGATGAGCACTGGAGATAAAGCCTTCTCCATTTGCCCCGGGGGATTTGAGGGGGAATCCCATGGAGGTTTGTCCGCTGCTGAGGAGTGGTTGTGATTAGCATAAACGAGGCTAAATGTGATCCATGGAGGGCCGGCTGGTGGTGAGGAGGACATCCTTAATTATTGGTTCAATGCCCTGGAGCTTCCAAACTAGCAGTAATGCATGTTTATCCTTTTAGATAATGAGGAGGACATACAGCGATTCCCTTTAGTTCTTGTACATTTACATCTGAGGCATTTAGTTTATGATTTTATCCAGAGCAGCTAACTGTGAGTGTAGGCAGAGGGTTTGTGTCTAACTCAAGGACACGTTGACATGTTTGTTGATCGACACATACTGCTTCTATTATTTTCCAGACACCTTCAGTCTAGTTTTATAGGTCAGACAAATCCATCAAAAAACTTTACAGGTGCTGGAAAACTGACAAAAGTTTAAAATACAGTTTAAAAAGAATTGTTTTGATCGCATGGAGGTCTTCATCGAGCTTTGTCAGATACCTACAGAAAAATGATTATGACATACATACATACATATATACATTTACTTCGCCTGTTCTGAACTGATGCAAAACCTCCACCTACTCAGGATGACAAGTTACCAATATTCTCCATAAGTCAAGATACTTCTGAGCTGATGTAAGTTTTTGGAACAAGCCTTGGTTGCATTTGAGTGGGTAGTGTGAACCCTAAAAGTTTCAAATTGATCTTCCACTAAGCCCTGTCCTTTTGTGGTGGTCCGTCAAGCTGTCAGAGTAAGCATGGAGCCCACACTGTAACTAACTGCACTTTCTGAAGAAATATTATCAAATTTTTGGAAAAATGAAATAGCGATTCCAGAGAGAAGCAGACAGAGGGGTCTACAGTCTGTGTTTGAAGGATATATCCAGGATGTCAAACTGACTCAGCAGCAACAACAGGTTAAAAAGACAAAGATAGTTAGAAGCTAAAGCCGAACTATAGGCTACAGATCACAGTGTAAAAGTCAACCACCACATCACTGCTGATCGCCACAGAAGACAATGAATATAAAGGGAAACTTTGCTGATATTGAACCAGCTGTGTGGCATCGCAGTGTCATGGATGATCTTTAGCGACTCATCACTGTTTTTCTAGCAGGGATTATTGCCATGAAAAGCAGTGTTTTTTACTGTGACATCGTCCTTTTACCGCTGGGGATTGTGCCCCAAGGCCGGGTATTTTAAGCCAAAACATGATCTTTTCCTAATCATAACCAAGTGGTTATTGTGCCCAAACCTAGCCACGCGTTACCCACAGCAT
Organism: Epinephelus moara; assembly: GCF_006386435.1. NCBI lineage: Eukaryota > Metazoa > Chordata > Actinopteri > Perciformes > Serranidae > Epinephelus > Epinephelus moara. Next base: position 14,925,398 of record NC_065516.1, read on the forward strand.
TGTTGAAACATAAAGTGTCAACGCATCAGCTACATAATAATGTGCAAATGTAATCTACCCTTTGTTTGCAAAAACATGTAATGCCATCATTTTCTGTGGCAATTGTTTTGCAATAAGTGTTTGATATGTAAATGTCTCAGAAAAGAAAGAACAGTTTGTAAATTAATCATTCCAATTTATTTTTCATTTTATCTTCTTCCTCTAAAGTGCAGATGATCCAGGTTGTTATTGTGCTTGGACATTACCCCCTGAAGCAAATACAGTTAAACATGAAATTTTATTTATTTACTATTTAATTAATTTAACAGGGGCAGTGCACATTAATAAGCATTAATAAAACAACTGTACATATGTCAGAACTAAGTAAAAGGCTATTTTTTATCTGTGGTCCCTGCACAACAAGAATATAAGATTAAAATTAAAACAGTTCTGTAAATATTTTATAAGTATGCAGAGCAATAATAAAAAGGGTGGTAAAGCTTTAATACTGGACATCATTATATTATCAGATGTTTAATCTTACTGCAGCTTTTATCATTGTGTTTCACTTTCATTCATTTCCACATGTGACCTTGGCCAGATTCTCACTGGACGTCTGCATTTTGTTCCCTTTACACACACATTTCTTCCTTTATTCCCCGTCATGCTGCCTGAGCAGGGAGATGACAGAGCAGTAACACTTCAGAAGTACAGCCTGACGAACCGTCACGAGCCCTATTGATGGATGATTTTGCAGCTCCTATTTTTGGCTTCCTGTCGAGCCTCCAATTCGAATAGTGCCACCGCCAGCTGCCCGCTGATGATGCGACACAACCGGCCGGGCTCCAGCACTTGCTTCATAGGCAGATTGTCACTGTGCATTCAAGCCACATCGTTCTCCATCGCATGGAGCGTGAGGTGACCCCTGGAAAGAAAGATAAATTTCCCTACCCTCCACGGCAGCGCGTAGCTCCCCCCCTTCCTCAGGATTGATCATGCACTGGGGCTAGTGCATAAGCACTGATAGCCTGCGTACCACACACTAAGTGCTCCAGTATGATTGATTAGTGCGTCTGAACAATATGGTTCTTCTGGAATGGAGTCTTAGCACATGATTGGATCCACGGCAAAAGTTTCATACAGAATTTCATCAGCAGGAGTAAATGTTTTGTTTTTTTATTTCACCACAAGTGTAACTTTAGATTCAGTGACAGGCGCTCTGGCCCCTGTCCCCTGACATTGAGTCTAATAATGAATGATTGGTGGGACAAAGCCTGCATTGGATCAGTGCGCAGGATCCTGCTTTGCAACATGATTTATTGATGTCCCCGATGGCATCAATGGAGGACTTCAGCGAATGTCACCAGCTTCCTATGCATTCAAAAGAGCCCTAATTCAGCAGGTTTCTTGCATAAATTGCCACTCCCTCCATACACCCTGATCTTAGGTAATGGAAAACAGGCAGCATTAGTCAAATAAATGGGGACATAATCTCATAGTAATTTCACCCAGGACGTTGTTTGTCTTCAGGATATTAGCATGTGCTATTCTGAGGTGATCAGCTGGGTGATAAAGATAGTGAGAGCAACAGGTTGGTGTGAGTGATAAGAGTGTAAGCTGTGTGTCACCCTCCAGTCTAGGCAAGGAGAATTTGATTCAATAGGTGTGTTTCTATCCACCTGTTTTTGTGCACATTTTCAACAGCATTCCCACACCTTCTTAAATATCAAATTCAATGACTTTTCAAGGACTTTCAAGGCTAAAGGTATCATTAATGTATCAATAAAAGGTTAAGGCAACTAAGAACAGTAGAAACAGATTTAGTGAACCAATGAGGTTGTACCGTCATTGCACAGGCCAGTGGTTCTCAACCACTGGGGCATCCCAAGAAAAATGGGAAACGGTTTACTTTTAGTATTTAATTCTCTATAGAAGTGATTCCAATGCAAGTGCCCAAATAAGACCCATAAGCATAGGCGTAGATTAATAGTAGTGCTTTTATTTTGACCAACTTCTGAAGCGTGACTCATAGATGCAGCAATGCTTTCGTTGAAGTAGATGGTGGCTGTATGCAACCTCAAAAGCAATGGTTGAAATTTGCCATAAAACGGACAGAAGAAGAAGCAGCTATGCACAGTTGAAGCAGGAAGTACCATGACATTTCCGCCATGAATTGATGCACAAAAGTCACAAAATGTGGCAAGAAAATCATCAGAATGCAGGAAAAGAAGTGTGTGATGCTCAGAATTTCAGACCTCAGACCCTTCGCTTAATATGTGTCCCTCCCAAATGTTGACCAAAAAAAACACGCCCTTGGTCATGAGAGTGAGTATTCTGATCATAGGTTTAACTGCCTCCACACTTGTCACCTCAACTTTATTTGACAATTATAGAATTCTGGTTTAAATCACCATGCCGACCGGTTAGCATTGTTGCTTCACAGCAAGAGGGTTCCAGGTTAGAATCCATCAGCTAGCTGGGGCCCTTCTGTGTGGTCTCTGCCTGTTCTCTCCGTGTCAGCGTGGGTTTTCACTGGGTTCTCCAGCTTCCTCCCACAGTCCAAAGACATGCAGGTTAATGGTGCCCCTAAATTGGCTTGAGGTGTGAATGTGAGCATGAATGGTTGTCTGTCTCTATGTGTCAGCCCTGTGATAGTTTGGTAACCTAATGTCTATCAATTTAGGGGTCCTTGACATGAAAAAGGCTGAGAACCACTTGCACAGCCACTGCAAGCTCTCCTAGTCATCTCTGGATGGCTTTTAACATACTTATTTATACACACAGGGCCGTTACCTGTTTTTGTGTGTTTGTGAGGAAAAAAGATATCACGTCCAGTCAAAAATAGCCAATAGGCACAATGCTGAATAGGATCATGCTGAGTAGATGAGTGTTGCTGAGCAGGACAAATGTTTAAGAAGTCCTTCCTATATTCTCATACCTCTCACCTTATTTTCCTCTGCTGTGTTGAGTGTCCTTTTTTGGTTCTTGCTCTAATGTGTCTAATCCAACCTTTTTGCTTTTGTTCATGTCTTATCGCTGATGAAACACCCACACATCTCCCCCGCTCACTCGCCACTACACCTCTGGCCTCCTTGTTGCACATTTTAAGACCCTGTCCAACCTCGCTATTCTTTCCCTTTTCCATCCAATTTTCTCATGTTCTTCCCCGTGCCTCAACTCAATAATGGATGTTCATAAAGCTCAATTCACTTCTCAGGCCTTTTCAGTCATTTCTCTGGTTAATTCCCTCTCTGTGCCTGCTTCCCCCGCTGCATGTCTTTGTGGAGGCCGGGCCGGGCCGGGCTCTCTGTCTGCGTTCACCCTGCTTACGCTCTCACTCCATCAGCCAGACGCACAGCTGTTGTGACAAATTACACCCATTTGCCTCAGCGTGCAACACAGTGCATGTGAAAGAACACACAGATACTTATGTAATCCCTGCACACACATACAAATTTAGCAATATAATGCTGTTTGGGTCAAAATAGATTCCTGTTAACAAATAATCACAGTGAGAAACGCATTACAATGGCATGATAGCTTGTATATGGATATTTTTAGTATTTAGGAGTGACTCTTCTCTGTCCTCTGGTTTGCTTTAAGTAGGTTTTGCTGACTCCTGCTTTTAGCATGTTCTGAAAATGAAGAAGCTGTTGCCACTGGACTATTCTATCTCTATGTCCCGTGCATTGTTTTCCCATTAAAGAGAATCAGCCCGATTTTGGGGCCGATTCCTCCTTCCTGACAGCCGTCAGCAAAGCCCCGGTTCTGTTGATGGTTCTAAAGATCATCTTGCCCAATTTTTCTCTGGTGTAGGGTATGTTGATAGTGTTTTTTTAACATCAGTCAAGCTGAAGTATTGAACATAGTTGTTACAAACCAGCTCGTAAAAGGAAAGGGAAGCTACATAAAACCATAGACTGTAGAAATAATGGACGTAGCTGCCGTGACGTCACCCATTGGTTTGTGGACTGCGGTTTTGAAGCCTCGAGTTTGACGTTGGGTTTTTGGAGCCAAAAGTGACCATATTTAGACGAGAGGTGGGAGCTGTGGAGGAAGGAGGGGTGGACTGGACTTAGAGACTGTAGCAACGCCATGCAAACAGTCTGTCACTCAAGCAGCCCTGCCCATAAATATGCGTAACTTCTGGCCTTGATAAAATGCAAACGGGTGATTTCTAGAAAAAAATTCACCCCTGTACAGTTGTCATGAATGTTAGAATTAGCCGTTAGAGACCAAACTGTTTTTTGTACCAGGCTGTAGACATGTTTATTGCTGCTGTAAAGTTGGGCATTTTAACATGGCGGTTTATGGGGATTTACTCTTTTTTGGAGCCAGCCTCTAGTGGCCATTCAATGAATTGCAGTTTTTAGCACCTCCACATTGGCTTCATTTTTCAGTCTCGGAAGTTACTGCGTGCATAAAACCAGATACTTTTGGACACCTGATACAAACAAAAATGTGAGGCAGACTACGAAGGAAAAAAGGCTTGTGGGTGCATGTTCAACTCAGAGAAAGAAATATAACCAAAAGAAGACTCTTAAAATAAGAGTTACTAACCTTACCTAAACAAAACCAAAAGTGAAAATAAAAACCTAACTATCCTAAGTTACTTGGTGGAAAACAAACAAATAAACAAAACAGATGAAACAGCACCCCTACACCCAGTGTTTCTAACAAAGCAAATAATGCTGCATGTTTGTATTGTTAGCTTTTAAAACTACCCCATGCCCAGTCCCCCAGGTAGTTTAACAAGTACCTCAATACTAGTTTCATCAAAGAGCTAATTTAACAACTATCAGTATAGCTTGAAATGTCTGCAGTAATGAGAGGCACGCTGGTGGGTGGAAAAATTCCATCCGCCCAGACTATCAAGCTGTAACAGGTAAAAGTAGCACGCACATCCCAAAAAACTTAATGCTGGGTGCTGGACCAAAAGGTAAGTATGGAATAAAAGATAAAGTCCGCACACCAGAAACTGCTCCTTGAACAATTTATTCATGTGTTACGTTTCGGGCCCCTGCCCTTCATCAGACGTGTCATGTCTGATGAAGGGCAGGGGCCCGAAACGTAACACATGAATAAATTGTTCAAGGAGCAGTTTCTGGTGTGCGGACTTTATCTTTTATTCCAGACTATCAAGCTGGCCAGGCATTTATAGATTCTAGATCCTGAGCTGTACCCTCTGGATTGGAGAGGCCGACCAGGTGCTGCTCCGATCAGGATCCCCACCTTGTCAGCCAGGGCAAAGCCAATGCCTTAGCAGGTGCCAGATCAGTTGCAGGGGACTACACATCCTAATCAGCATACATAAAACGCAGAGAAGGGTTAACATGAGGAGTGTGGCTGTGGCCAGTATATGTTCATTAGTTACAATCCGATATCCTGTTGTGTGGGGGGAAACCCTGACCAGCGGTACTGCAGGTCCCAAAGGGTTTTATGCAGTATCAAGTGGGACTTTGCTGTTGTTAAATGTGGTCCCCGATGACTTCAATTCATGAAGAACGTTAGCCTTTTTATGATTCTCCATTCACCGTGGAGGCATGTGAAAAAAACAAAGTTTTCTTCACAAATTCAAGGTAACATGGGGTGAGTAATTGATATACAATATATTCAGTATTCCTTTAATCCTCTCGTTAACACTAGGTTGTTCATTTTCTACATTGTGTGCTCTCGTATGAGTCATACGACTCTTGGTATAATAACCCTCAACAATAGACATAATACTTAAGTCAAATAAAGAGTGTCACACACAAAATAAACTAATAAACGTCAGAAGTAAACACAGTGTTTCATGCAGAAAGGCCTGTGTTATCCTCACTCATATTCAACACTAATGAATATATGAGCAGTCAGACGTCTGAGTACAAGCTTACTTAAAAAGCAGATTCAGCCTTTTAACATTTTAGATGTGATCTTTAATAAAACATGATCTAACTAAACTGCAAAGTCCCGTACTGAATATTAATCTCCATGTTGGTTACAGATCAGGGTGAACCCAAACGTCTCATGCTGTGTTTCTGATCAGCCGGACAAATCACAAGAATGTGTTCCTGTTTTTGTGCCAGAGTATTTAGTTTGCACATTACTAATATAACTTTGTAAAGTGACTCTGGGCGATATGTTTTATTTAGTAGAGGCAGAGTGTCAGGTTGCTAGGTTGTGACAGTCAGGTTATGGTACTGATTGAAGGTTAGACTCATGCCAGACCATAACATTGTTAACATATTTACTCTTAATTGGCCTCTGATATCTTTTTTACCTCCTTTTTTTTTTAAACGAATTATTACTCTAATCTGCTTGCAGATTTGTCTCAGTATTGTTATTATTATATTACTGTCATTTGTGTGAACAGATCCACAATCTGTGTGTTAATAAAAATTTACCACCTTCCCCGAGCACCCAACACCTTCCACAAATAGAAGAGAGATTTGTAAACTCACAAAACCATTTTGCAAGCTGCAAATAAACAAATTCCAAAGCGTAAAAAAATATCTGTGAATACATTTAAATAATTTACAAATTAATGAAAAAAGTTTTTAACTATCTTCTTAACATTTACAACTGTTGAAAACATATTTGTGAATCCAATTTATTTGTGAATCTCAATTCTGCACTTGCTGATTTGCATTTTACACACACTGAGTCTTTTTTTTTTTAATTTTGGAATTTGCTTGTGTCTCTGCAAATCTGTTTTATATTTGCAAAATATTTTTGTGGGATTACAAATCTTTTTTTGTGGACACACGTACACATGGGTTGTTGATCTCCTCGCACAAATAATACTGAGACAAATCTATCTCCATGTGTAAGTAGCTACCTTTCCTTTATTAAAAGTTAGTATTTGATAGATTATACCTATGATTTTGTCATAACAATGCTTTTATCTATTATTCTTTTGTCTTGTTTTCTCTCTTTGGTATTGTGTTTTTGTTTATGTACTGTTTTCACTATAGAGTAATTTGTGAAAAGTATGACCATGCATGACCCTCCGTCCACCATGAATAGCCATAGTTTCATGAATATTCACAACAGATGTTGGTATTGGAGCCTATGCAACAAGCAAACAGCTAGATTTCAAAACTTACCCCTTGATGTTTGAAAGTTAAAAGCTGAAAACAAGTTCCTTGAGTTGGAAAAAGCTTGGTTTTTCCATCACTGTTATGCATGCATGTGCTCAGAATGTAATGTTTTTTTAGGATGTGGTTAGTGCAAACGGTTTATTTTTGGCCAAATTTAAATGAGACTTACAGAATAGAGTGATCAAGGAAAAACATTGAAAAATCCAAAGATAACATCTGTTTTTATAGTTTCTTGCTATGATAATTATGTGATTTTGGTGATTTTTTTTTTTTTTAAAGAAAAGATGCCTCTCAAACCTGCCAGTGGGATTGTGAGTTCAGAGGATATGTATAATAAATACAAACAACCATTTTAAGTTGTATGTCCCTCTCCTGAGCCAAAATAAAAACACAAGTTCCTCCCCAGTGCTGAAAAATTATTTGACAGCCACCCTGTTTTGCACCTCCCCTCCCCCCTCATAAATAACGAACAGTCCCTAATGTCTTGTGCACATCTCAAAAGAGATGAATTTGTCCTAATGTGACCACCATTCACATAACAGACAATCCACAATAGTCCAGATACTTAAGCTTTGATAGCTTGGGTTTGTCTGTGTTCCATTTCCCTGCCTAAAGGATCATCTTAGGAGAGACAAGCAGTCATAAATCAAGGATGGCCATGTGTGTTATCTCCTCAGATATGAGTCTGGAGTGGGCTCCGTGGATTAGAGACGTGACAGGCTTGGTTAATGGAAGACAGGGCCTGGACCCTCTATCCTGGTAGTCTGTGTGATTGAGTATGGAGGAATATGATTAATGATTCAGAGGCTCAGTTTAAATAGTCAGTGCTTTGGGGTTCTGCTGTGGTGTATTTTAAATCCCCTGGTGAACAAAGAGGAAAGAGGGTGGAAAAGCTTTCTCTGTCAAATAAATTTGAGATGTCTGATATTGACTTGCCTGGGCTTGTTGGTTTTTTAAAATTCACCATTTTCTGAAATATTCTGTCCCACTCTGTCCCTTTTCTTTCAACACGTTCAACAGATATCTTCTCTCACCTATTCTCGAATCTCCTTCTCCTCTTCCCCTCTTGGTAATTGAAACTTGGTTTCCATAGTTACTGAGCACCATAGTTAAACGATGGCCACGACATGTAGGTCACAGTGGTGGCTTTACATTCTGTGTTTTTTTCTATCACTCTTGCTTTTGAAAGTTTTATGAAACAATACAGTTCCCATGAAACGAGCCGAACAACAATAAATAGATCCTTCTAAAAAATCTGAGCATCCAAAGCCCGATATCTCTTTCTCGTCTGTGTCACAGACCTTCCATTGAAAGAAACCTAAGCAATGTACTGCTGTGGGTGGATTGATTTTTTTACTTTGTGTCAGGCACACTTACATGTGCCCAACCCTCATGGGCTTCCAAGACGCTGTTACAATGACGTTGCAGTAAAAATCCAAAGTGGATGGGGGCAGCAACAACATGTATTTTAGCCACTCAAAAAAAGTCACTGTTTTATTTTGCCACCAGACATTTATTTTCGATGAGGAACTGAAGCTGTAAAATCGCTCTCTTCAAAGCCAGACTCCACTGAGAAAAACAGTAATTTACCCTGGCTTAACACAAGAGGTGCTGGTCTATCACTGCCAGTTTGTTTGTGTTATTGTGTGACTTTGGTGATTAAAGGGATTAGTTCGGATTCACCAGTCTCACACAATAACACAAACAAACTAAATGGTCGAGGCAGCAACAGACCAGCAGCTCCTGTGTTCAGCAGGCTAGAATTACCGTTTTTGTCAATTGAGTCTGGTGGCTTTGACAAGACCATGCATGAGCCATTAACGGTTTCCCTCTCAGAAAGGGCTGTCTGTGGCAAGGTAAAGCAGTGAGAATATTCTTAATATAGCGTACATTTTTACTGTTTTACTGTTTTGTTTTGTTTTGTTTTTAAGTAGTTTATGTTTATGTTTTCCTGCTGCCCTCATCCACTGCAGTCCATTGCTTAGCTTCCGTGGTGGTACTGCTGTCTGCTTCTACAAACTGTGGGCATGTCCACCATCTGCTGTAGGTAATACACTGACTGTGGATAAGAACCTCACACAACCCCACCTAAAAAAATTTGAACTATGAACCTAATACTGTCTTTTTACTTTATACTTGCACAAACCTACTTCTGCACTGGACTACATACTGCTAACCTTTAGGCTATACTTACTTAAGGATTTGTTCAAAAAACAATCTTAAGTTTTGTTGAAATTATCTTGAAAAGGTCTTAAAAAGCTTTAAATGTAAGTGTCTGGTACCTGTAGGCACCCTGTTTTAGTCACTCTCATGTACACTGTCCTGCAGCCATAGACACTCAGTAGCAAACCAAATATGTTTTGACTCCATATCTGAAAATAGTCCCCAGCAAATGCACTATTTATTGCTGTTAGGGTAAAGTTTGCTGAAAAATATCTGTTTTAGGAAATTTCTGAGCCTTTAAATTTTCATCTTCAGCAGGAATGAATGCACGAGTGCCACAGACAGGTTTGGAAGTTGAAAATTATTGAGACAACATAAGGGATTGTTGGATTCTTTTCATGGAGTTTGTTGAAAATCATTCTCACACCATCTGCAACAACATGCTACATAACCCTAATTCAGACAAGGATTTATTTAATATTAGCTCCGTCTTACTGCATGTTCTATTCTCAGCTGAACACATAGAAACGGCCCTGTGGGAGCTCCACTAATGTCTCACATTAGCTGTGTTTAACAGTGTCAATAAGGGATGGAAGGGAGGGAGCAAAGGGGAAATTAATAAGCCTTTGCACGTCTCTCCCTCTATGACTTTATGTCTGGATAACATAATAGGACCAATATTCCCCACAGGCACCTGCTAATGGCTTGTCACTACACAGCCTCCTTATGGGATTGAGCCTGAGAAAGTGAATCTGTCAGCTTCTCTGAGATGGTTTTAGCATGTTAAGTGGCCTGTTTTGACACTATGACTGTCATGAATCTGTCCACTGTAAAAATATCTGTACAAGTCATTTTGTCTGGTGTTGAGCATGAAGCAAGTGACAATTTCACTGGCTGCAAATGCATTTTCCATCAATCCATCAAGACATCTTATTCGGAAATACTGGAAATGATTAAAACAAGTCAAACTGCATTGGAAATGTATGAACTGTGCCACTAAGGTACTTTTTTCAGTGTTACGTAGAGATTGGAATCAAATAATTGCTTGTTATTTTAAAACCTCGGTAAAAAGTGAACCCTTTAAGAATTTCTGCAGAGTAACAAAGCCATTGGTGCATGCACGGGTACAGACAGTGCAACTCGTCTAGTGAATAATGCAGTTAATAAAGCGCTCACCTAGTTAAACTAAACACAGCGGTTCAGTAGATTAAAGGCTGAGATGCATAATGAATGCGAGACAAGGCTACACATCTCTTTGAACAGTCGGTTTCTAGCTTTGCTTTGTAGGATCCTCGAGAGCAGTGATTTAAAGTTGCTGAAAATACACACATATAGAGAAATAATCCAATAAAGCATGAAGCTAAAATGACATTCTGCATCATTATGTGCTAATCATGGACTGTCCATCTCTTTCTCTACAGGTGTTCTAGCATTCCTAGCACTGCCAGTAGGACTGGTGTCATCAGCACAGGAGCCGTATCTCAGCCAGACATCCCAGGACTCTGTCTCCATGGCAGCCGCCCACAGCAGCCCCCTCTCTGCGCCCAAACCTCCCCCACACGACTGGCATCAGGAAGGCTCCAGCAGCGGAGAATGGTCATCCAAAGGAGGCACCCAGCCCTCAAGCATCATCCTCCCGACTGTTGCCCTCCACCCTTTGGCCTTGCTTCACACAACCCAATCTTCCAGCCTGGCTCATGACGGCTCTCCAGTCCATGGCGTGACCCCAAACACTGTGAGCATTCATGTGAATCAGCCCCCGGAGCTGAGCTCTGATAACGTAAACCAAGGCCACATGCACAAATTGGTCAGGGTACCTCAAGTCCATAACCCAGTTACTGTCAGCACTAACCAGGCCAGCAGCAGCAGCAGCCCTACATCTCCCAGCACAGCGGTCCCAAATATAGATGTGGAATCTACTGCCAGAGGAGCTCCAAACCCCCCAGCTCCTCTATCCAGCTCTGGATCAAACAGAGGAGACACGCTTGCTGCACACCACGTAGAGCCTCAGAAGCTGAGTGTGGAGGAACGTGTTGACTCTGGCTCGAAGCATGTTCCAGATCATGAGCGCCCCTCTTTTTCCTCTTCATCGATGAATGCTGATCCTGCAGCAGGCCTGAAACTCAGGGAGCATGCTCGGGGCGCCCCAGAGCTGGCTGCACACCATGCCATCACCCTGAGGGAGGTGCACGGAGTGAGTGAGCCCCCCACTCATGAACTGGTGCTAGAGCCGAAGGAAGGGTCTGTCACTCCAGTCCAGAGCCCGCCCGAGAATCTAACTTCCACCGCGTCCACTCCAGCGCTGTCCACTGTGCTCGGCCTCAACACACAGAATCTTACAGTTATCCCAGACAACTACACTGCATCCAACGAGACCACCACTGAGGAAACTCTTGGTCGGGTGGTGCAAGGTAATGGCACAGACAATGCCCCTGTAGCACAAACGTTGGGGAATGTGACTGCACTTGGAGGGCTGGTATCTAACGGCAGCTCAGTCGAGGACACACCAGGTCAGGGGAACATCTCAGAGCCCGCCTCCACAGCCAGCGGGAACTTCCTGATCCGGCAGGTGCCTGCCACTACCCAGGACCCCTGGACGCCTGGCAACAGCTCAGGCCCCACCGTTGACTCCCCGTCGTCCCGCATGACCATCTGCTTGAGCAAGATGGACATTGTGTGGATCGTGCTGGCCATCAGTGTGCCTGTGTCGTCATGCTGTGAGTAATTTTAGAGCAGCTTGAAATTAATGAATGTAATGAGTTTGGCTGACCTTGAGTTAAAACCTATTAATGTTACTGTCATAAAAAAATATCTATTTTAAGGATTAGTTGTACATTTTGATAAGTTGGCTCATTTGCTTTAGTATAGAGAGAAAATCCATACTACTCTGACATCTGAGAGTGTTATTATTCTTCTCATGTTACTCTCTTTTTTTTTAGATTTTTAGATTTTAGGGGGGGGGTTGGTTGCCTTTAATGTACAGGACAGTGTGAAATGGGGAGACAGAGAGAGTGGGAGGGTTGCAAGCCGGAGTCTAACTCGCAACCGCTGCAGCAAGGCATTGCCTCTATACATGGGGCACCAGCACTATCCACTAAGCTACCAATGCCCCCTCATGTTTCTCTCTGACAGAAAGCAAAGTATTTCCCAAAATGTCAAATGCTTCCTTTAAAACCCATCTAGATCTGCAGTAGCAATGGTCCACCAATGCCTACACTGGTATTTTTGCCCATTGTGATGTCATGTCTTGGAGTATCTTCAAATGGTTCAAATCCCTAAAATCTGCACAACCCAAACTAAAAGGTTTTCTAAGTCAATAAACCACAATAATTGATAAAATTATTGAAATTGTGTTATGAATTTAAAAAATAGAAAAAAATAGATGTTTTTTTTTTTAAATCAAATTTTACAAAATGAACACACAAATCATTTTAATCACAAAGATTGCTAAATGTAAAAACATGAGCAAAACATTTCTCAACACTCCATAACTTATTTGAACCGTACATATTGTTGAGTTTTTGAGATATGCTTATTTAATCAGCGGAGTGTAAAGGCACTAGTTTCACCAGACTCATCATTTATTCCTTCACTTTTTCACAGAGTTTTGCATCACATATAAGTTAAGGTAACGTAATGACATCATTAAGAGAGTACAATGTGATGACCCAGAGTACAGAAGCCTTAGCTTTCTGCAGCAAAAGAATGAATGTTCGAGCTAATACGGTTTTCATTTTAGATCGATATACACAGTATTGTGCAAGCAATGATCTTTCATTCGTGAATAGTCACCTGAAACTAAGAATTATTGTGTTTTTGTTACCTAAGGATGAGCCATTTGTCTCTACATATGGCGAAGGCCTTTTCCATGGAGTCTGCCATGTTTTACAGTAGCCCAGAGCGGCAAACCAAACATTGGCTCTAGATAGGGCCAGTTTTCCTACACGATTGGCACACGGGAGAAGTTTCAAGTTGGTAACAATCTGCAGCCTCACTGCTAGATGCCACTAAATCCCACACACTAGACCTTTAAAGGAGTAGTGTGTAGCATGTAGTGACATCTAGTGGTGATGATTGCAGATTGCAACCAGCTTAAACTTCAGCCATGTGCTAAGCATGAACTCCCAGTTAGGATTTGTTTATTGTTTAGGAGGTTTTTACCAGGAGCTGAATTATCCGCAGAGGTCCGTTCCTCTCCAAAACAAATGGACCAGGTGATTTCACAAAAGAAGTCAGCATTTCTCTGACTCTGTTTGGATCATCCCAGGGCTGTTAATTATGGTGAAGGACGCAAAAATGCGAATAGCCCTATCTAGCTCTAGCATTCAGTTTGACAGTTCTGGGATACTGTAGAAACATGGCAGTGCAACACAACTGTGTGGATGAGGACCCGCTCCCTATGTAGATACAAACAGCTCATTCTAAGGTAACAAAAACACGATTTCCTATTTTCATTTGACTATACACTAAAGAAAACATACTTACTATATTATATTCCATTTCTGCCAATATATCCCCCGAAATCCTATGCATTAGAACATTTAGGAAACTTTCACCCAAGGTCACAGTAGAGGTATTTTGTAATAAATCACTGTAATTTATTTATTTCACATTTACTTTTCTTCAATGTTCCTGGGTTACACTGGCTTCATAAAGTGATCTCCCTCATTTCTCCGAATACCTTTTAACAGCCTCCAGACAACCTTCAGGGCTTCATCTTGTTGTATTAAGTTGGAGAGAGTGCAATAGCATAACAACAGCAAGGACAAGAGAGTATTTTTCATTGAGTAGTAGAGTTGCACCTTAAGCAAAACACATTTTTTTGCATTCTGTTGGAGACAGAGAAATAAGGATTTCTTCCCCTTTCATAATAAATTATTTTGTTGTGTGATTTCCTGCTGAGAGACTGCTGACAGTTTTATTGTTTTAGATAGCTCTAAATGACTACAAGGCACACCATGAGTCGCCATCTCAAACAATGTTTCAAGATGGTATTTTTCTTGTAACAGTGGCATGTTGTCGTGGAACATGACAGCCTCTACCTGAGCAGCTTGTGTGGGTGCTTTCAGAGGCTATTTGAAGCAGCAGCTCTTCCAGTCTCTGTACTAACCCCTCATTTTCCTTCCCTGTCTCTGCCCGCTCTAGCTGTGCTTTTGACTGTGTGCTGTATGAGGAGGAAGAAGAAGTCGTCAAGTCAAGAGAACAACCTCAGCTACTGGAACAACGCCATCACCATGGACTACTTCAGCAGGCACGCTGTGGAGCTGCCCAGAGAGATACACACTCTGGAGAGTGAGGTATGAACCATTGGCACACTGACTATTAGTGCACAGCACTGCACACAGAAGTGGAGGGACATTTACTTGATGTTTCACTATCAGTCAGCAGAATGGTTTTAATGAGTATGGAAACAACGAGAGGATCCATGTTCAATCTCCCCTGTCAGCAAGCCCCGAGGCCTGCTGAAGCATGACACTGTATTACTACGATTTACAGAGATGCTTTTTGGAACAAGCAAAAAGAGAATTTCCCTGCAGGGAATCTATTAAAATCACTTGTTAGGAGTTCGTTTTTCACATCTAGTAAAGGGATATGAAAGTATTGTCCTATCAGTACACCAGTGTACTCTTATTACGAATGTGTAATGTTGCTGAATTAAAACAGTAAGGGAAAACAATTCAATTTAATTTACAAGCACACTTTTTAAACCCTATACCAACTGTATTGAAGCCCCTTTCAGCCTCTGTGTGACAAAAGAAAACCATTATAATGAGAAACTTTCTCGAAATAATGACCTAGTGTCTCAAAATAATGAGAAACTTTAGCAAAATGACTTTGTATCTCAAAATAATGAGAAACTTTCTCGAAATAATGACCTAGTGTCTCAAAATAATGAGAAACTTTAGCAAAATAATGACTTTGTATCTCAAAATAATGAGAAACTTTAGCAAAATAATGACTTAACATCTCAAAATAATGAGAAACATTTGCAAAATGACTTTGTATCTCAAAATAATGAGAAACGTTAGCAAAATTATGACTTTGTATCCAAAATAAACGTTAGAAAAATTTTGACTTTGTATCTTAAAATAATGAGAAACGTTAGCAAAATAATGACTTTGTATCCAAATAATGAGAAACGTTAGCAAAATTATGACTTTGTATCTCAAAATAATGAGAAACTTTAGCAAAATAATGACTTTGTATCTCAAAATAAACTTTAGCAAAATTATGACTCTATCCAAAATAAACGTTAGCAAAATTATGACTTTGTATCTCAAAATAATGAGAAACTTTAGCAAAATAATGACTTTGTATCCAAAATAATGAGAAACTTTAGCAAAATAATGACTTTGTATCTCAAAATAATGAGAAACTTTAGCAAAATAATGACTTTGTATCCAAAATAATGAGAAACGTTAGCAAACTTAACTTTGTATCCAAAATAATGAGAAACGTTAGCAAAATTATGACTTTGTATCCAAAATAATGAGATTAGCAAAATTATGACTTTGTATCCAAAATAATGAGAAACTTTAGCAAAATAATGACTTAATATTTCAAAATAATGAGAAATGTTAGCAAAATAATAACTTTGTATCCAAAATAATGAGGAAGAATACTAAGTCATTATTTTGAGAAAGTTTCTCATTATTTTGAGATAAATATGTTATTATTTTGAGAACATTTCTCATTATAATGACTTGCAGGATTTTTATTTTTTTCATTACACTGGTGAAAATGGGCTTCCATACAACTTGTGACAAGTTGATAAAAGAGCTTTAAGTGTTTAACAGGATTGTAGCTACCAATTAGGACACTCTGGTCATGTCCTCTGTAATATTTCAGGGAATTTGAAGGGTTTTATGATATCAAGAGGTGGAAACATTATGTGATTACACTAATTGTACACAGTTGGATTGGATTTTTGGACTACATATTTTAAAATTTTCAATGTTTGGGGCAAAAATCTTTCAGGATTTAGTATTTTCCACCAGAACTGCATACCGGGCAGTGTAGAGAGAAGGCTTAAAATAATATTTAGACCATAATGTTAGATAAAATTAAAGAAAATATAATTGAGCAGTTACATTAATAACTACAAAGTGATTTTTTTTATTCATTTATTTATTTGACATTCAAACTGTACAGAGTTTGGTTAGTGGCAGGTCAAAAAAATTACTTTTGCAAGTAATATTCTGCAGTAGAAACTTGGACCTTATGATGATGATGATTAGAATAATAGATCATTAGTCAGTTTGTCAAGAATATTCTGCTGAGGGTGTTTTAGGCACAGCTTTTAAATACAGAGGCTATAAAATAACATCACATTCCAGTTAACACTGCTTATGTTTTTCTGTGTTTGGCATGCTCTATATTGTTAGGATTTCTGAGTTCATATTTAATTATTCAACCTATAGTTATATGGAGAAATAGAGTCCAGGGATTAGATGATGCTCCCATGAACATATATAAATTTCCACCAATTCTAAAGAAGAGCTTGATGCTTGAGATGTCGCTTGGTGGTCATTTTTTATGGGAGCTTTGTTTAGTGTGCAGACTTTGACATGTTCTTATGTCCAGCACCAATATTAATAGTCTGGATGTTGAGCTTTTGTAAAGTTTTCCAGCTTATAGTTAGACTTCCTGAAGAAGGTCTTTGGTCTCATGTTAGTTTGAAAACTTATATAAATCTGTTGACTTGCTGCTAATTGGCTGTTTTTGTAGCTGAGAATGTGAATATGCAACTTCAGATCATTTCCATGAATCATTTGATTTTTTTTTCATTCAGCCCCTGTTTATTTCTGCCAATTTTCTAATTATATTTGGTCTCTTTCATACTGAGAAAAATAACCAGATAAGTTTTGGATCAGGTGCATCGGCTCAGTTTTTAGTGCATTACAGCTCCATCTGGTGGAAGTGGTGCTGTATAACAGTGTCATTGTTCAGTTAGGACTAAATGTGCCCTCTGCCTCATCTTCCTCCACATTTCATTTGAGGGGCTAGTGTTTTGTTATGTTTGCATGTTTTTTTCATCAGTTTCTCTCCAGTGACTTTTTCACTGTGTGTCTCCTTTCTTTTATTCCTCATCCATTGGTGTATTTGCATTCTGCCTGTGGGGCGTCAGGAGAGGGAAGCTGAGGTTGGATCATGTGTGGGATGCCCCTGGTGACACCCAGGTGTTGTTTCCCTCCCTGTTTTACCTGTCTCTATAGATCAGCAGCCGTAGCTTCTCCTGGTGCTTTAGGTAAATGACAGTGCTCCAGGCGAAATGATCACAAACCCCGAAATGACAGCGTTAGTTTGATTTGATCGGATCTCGCTGATAAAATGGCCTCATAATACAAATCATTTAGATTTTCACACCTCCCTCCTCCAGCACTGCCTTATTACTGCTGACTCACCATCAACAAGCATTTCTACATCATCCCTCCCTTTTACATCTTCCCCTCCACCTCCTTTTCTATCTCTGCTCATGTAGCTTTGTCAGATATCTTTGTTCACCATCTTCTTAAAAGCCCCAGGGTGCACCAAACCCATATTTAATTCTGTGCGCTCCCACACTAGTGCTTATTGCCCGTAGAGACTTAGACACAGTAGACTGCAGCGTGTCGCCTTAATGGTGAGCCCTGAATCATGAATCACTGCTTTCCCTTTACTGTTTTTTTTCCTGCGTGTGTATTTGCAGGATCATGACACCTGTCTACCCCCTAATGGAGACTACAGCGGCAGCAGCGTGGTCCTGGTTAACCCTTTCTGCCAGGAGACCCTCTTCATCAACAGGGACAAAGCTTCTGCCATCTAGAGACAGGAAAAAAAGAGACACTGTCTGATTCTCCTCTTCTACTCCCCCTGCTGTTGTTGTCTATTTTATAAATGTGGTAAATATTCAGAGACTTTATACTGTATATGACAAAAAACAACCTGAAAGAAGAGATGATGTAAACAGACACTATTTACTATGAGGATGCACCTGCATATTTTTCTGATGTACATTTTCTACAAAAGGCTTAATTGTGATAAAAGGTTTTTATTGTCTTTATAAAATACAGAGTATATGTGGTTTTGTTTCATTACGGTGGCTTGATGGTGAGTGCACTGTGGATGTTGCCACATGAAAACTGCTTTAGAGAGAGAAACGTGCTATGAAAAAAAAAAAACATTAAAGCTGTTCTTTGTAATTTTATTTTCCTTTAAAATCAATCCCAAAATACTTATAGCCTGTTGAACTTGAATATAGCACCTATATGTTCATGGGGGGGAAACAGGGACAGTGTGTGAGATCAGGGCCCATATTTATCAAACTGAGAAGTTCACTTAAAAATGACTTAAAGAGCAAAAAAAAAAGTCTGCTGAAAGTGAAGAATGAGACACATTTATTAAGCAAACAGCTTACAGCTGAGTAACCTTTAGGCCTTATTTATACTCCCTTTGTGTGTGAAAATAGATAGGCCTGTTTCAAACTTTGTAAACGTCACTGCCCTCATACTTCCATGCGTCCTTTATGTTGGCATAAATGGACAAAATGAAGACAGAGTACAGACAGAATGCTCCAACTGTGTCTGTATACATATCAAACGTTAAGCATAAACAAGCCCTTAAAGGAACACTTCACCCCAAAAATCAAAAATACACATTTGTCTCCTTACCTTTAGAGTTGTTTATCAGTCTAGATTGTTTCAGTGTGAGTTGCAAAGTGCTGGAGATATCGGCCATAGAGATGTCTGCCTTCTCTCCAATAAAATGGAACTAGATGGCACTCGGCTTGTGGTGCTCAAAGCGCCAAAAATACATTTGAGAAACTTAACAGTAATGTCTCTTTCCAGAAATGATGACCTGGTTAATCAAGATAATCAACAGACCTTGTTGTGAGCAGTTTCATGTAGGAACTATTTTCTCTCTACTGAACTACACCCGCCAACTGTTTCACCGTGCAAATGGAAGCATGCATCTACTGCTAGCTCACTACCACCACTGAGATAGCTAATGTAACAGCTCAGCCGAGGAGGATGCCATAAGTGTTTACATCTCGTGCTGTCACAAGCCTCTTCTCCATTAGTAAGTGCATGCTTCCTCCTGCATAGTAAGATAAGATACACCTTTATTGATCCCATGAGAAATTCCAGTGTTACAGCAGTCAAGGGGAAAGAGTCAGATTAAAGATTTCAAAAATTAAACTTAAAAACATAAAACTTAAAAAACTAGGCATGCAAAATAAGTACAAAAATAAAAGAAACGGCAATAAGTAACAATAATAATAATAATAATAATGATTATAATGAGTAGCAGTGAATGAAAATGAGCAGTGGATAAAGGGAGCACATCTAGTGCAAGTGATTGTATGTGCATACGTTTGGCGGTTGTAGTTCGGTTGAAAGAAAATAGTTTTTTACATAAAACTGCTCACAACAAAATCCGTAGATTATCTTGAGCAACCAGGTCATGATTTCTGGAAAGAGAAATTGCTGCTAGGTTTAAAAAAAAAAAAAAAAATTGGGGGCGCTCTGTGCACCATAAGCTGAGTGCCATCTAGTTCCATTATATTGGAGAGAAGGCAGACATCTCTACGGCTGATATCTCCAAAACTCTGCAACTTGCACCAAAACAATCTAGACTGATAAATAGCACCACAGGGAGGAGGTAAAATATGTATTTTTGATTTGAGGGTGAACTGTCCCTTTTAAGAGCATGTTCTGAGCTGGAATAGACAGAGTGCAGTGCTTCCTGAGATATCTAAAAAAACTTTACTTGACGAGTTATGTGAGAAAACAAAAACAAGAAAACAAACACAATAGAGCTAAACAAAGTCAAGCATAAAGTGGCTATAAAAAAAAGGTTACATATATATATATATATATATATATATAAAATAGGAATTAAATAACAGGAAATTGGATGACATGGATGCAAAAAGCAGGAAAGACATTCTGCTGCTGTAAGACATCAGAGGAATCGTAACTGACAACAAACTCAGACCATAAAGATGCATGGAAATTGATAGCAAACACAATGTCAGCTTTGTTCTTGTTGCTTGCACGGCTGTTACCTCTGGCGTTCTTTTAAAATGTTGGAACATCGTTACAGTAAATGATAAATAGCTTTTATGCCTAAGTTTGCAAGTAAACATGAAGGATTTGTACTTTGGCAAAGTCTAAAAATCAATCAGCAGTTTGATAAATGCGGGCCCAGGTTTTGATGGTTATTTTGGGCAGAATATTTGGTTGCTTTGAGGTCGGCATCGAGCAGCGATTAAAGAGATGTTCATCACAGGAAACTGACTTAAAATGGCTTTCCCCCCTCATGTGTCACCAGCTTCTCTTAAGAGGGACCACATAGATGTCTTAATTCCTTATGTTGGCCCTTTATATATATCTATATATATCAGTATGTGTGTGTGAATGCCCTGTTTGTGCATGTAAGCATACTGTGTGAGTGTGGTCAGATGAATTCAATGTGCTGCCCCCCCCCCCCCTAACCAAATATCACTGTTATTTTAAGTCAGACATGACTTTGTGTCACGTTCAGCTCAGTTTTATCTGTGCGTCTGTCTGTCTGTCTGTTTGTCTGTATCGTGGAGTGGCTACTGGTTATAGCCCAGTTTGAGAAGGAGTTTCTCAGCGCTGTAGGAAACATGTAGACCAACCTTGCTACTGTAAATGTCTCCCCTCCATAAATAATGTGTTTGTCCATCAATGCAAACCGTGTTTGTTGAAATGTTGAATGATTGTGAATTAGTTACTGGACCACATAATACGTGTTAGAGGCTGTCAAAAATCTTGACCAATAAAAACACTGAGATAAATAATGTATGCTGAATATTTACTGTGAGCACATACAGAGGCAGTTTAATTACATACAAAAAAAAGAGCGTTTGAATATTTTGTTTAATTATTGAACTTGTGGTCCTTCTATCATCTGTTTTTATTTTGCATCGCTGCGGTTTTATTCAATAATCAATGCTGCCTGCCTCTATCGTCGCTAAAGATTTTCTGCATTGTGAGATGTTGTTCAGAGATCACTGGTCCAAAAGGTGATGCTGAACGACACGGTTAAACATATTGATATTTCCTGCATTGGATGCTCACAGCTGGGCTTCTTGTTTTGCACGCTCAAAAGTGGATATTTTACTAAACGTTCAGTGGCACGGTGGAGCAGTGTTCAACATTATGTATTTTTTGTACTGTAGTATACACTGTACTTTTTACTGCTGAGCAATAAAACAAAGGAACAAAAAAACACTGACTGGCTTCTTTGACTGATTTATTCTCTTAAATCCTAAATTTAATCAACACGTTTCCTCACATTGCCACAAAGTCACCACAGAAACTGTGTCAGACCATGTGTACTGCATGTGTTTGTTAGATATCACACTTACTGGTTTACTACATAACAAAGCAGTGTAAACAGTCTTGCCGACCACAGCACATCCATTGATGCAGTGAGCTAGAATTTTCTCTTTGTCCACCAGTGCTGCATGTGGACAAGTGACCTCCAGCTCTGGGAATATGACGTCAGTGCAATAATCTGTTTACAAGCCTGCTTCACTGCAGAGGAGAGGCTTAATTTGATGAGTGTTATTAACAGATTTGTGCGCCTGTTCAAATCTAGAAAAACATGACAGTTCAACTTTTGACAGCGTCTTTTCTGTGTACCCATATTTGAAAATCTATATAAATGAATGGCCACGTGCTGTTTGGAAAGTTTGTACCAAACATAGAGGGAAGAGTATTGCATGAGTTTAAAGTTTCTTCTATTTAACATGTTTGGAGGTTATATTCAGTCAAAATAAGATGTGTAAGTGCTGTGTAATATTTTAAACACCATCAAATTAGATTGTTTTGATTCCATGTTTATTAAGATCCCCATTAGCATTTTCATTGCATCAGATATTCTCCCTGGGGTCTACACAGTTACATAGCGACAATACAAAACATACATTCACACTACACAACACAATCAAAGTTAGAGTCAAAGTATCTTTATTGTCCCTTTCAGGGAAATTGGTTTGCAGCCAGGCAAATACACAAAACATACAAAATACAAAACACTGATGGACAACAACACATAACATGGCATAATGGGCAGATTCTAGGAGGCTTAAAAATAAAATAAATGAAGATTAATAGGAAAACAATCAAAGCATCAAAGTGCAAAGTGCCAATGCAAAGTGCAGATTTCAGCAGCCTGAGCAATCTGTGCAAATAGACATATGAGCACATAAACGGTTTACAGACTATCTGCTATTCAACAATTGAATGGCTGAAGGGACGAAGGAAACCTTAAATCTCTTTGTCCTAAGAGCAGGCACCTTCCACCTACGGCCTGTAGGCAACAATACAAATTCAGCGAGAAGGGGGTGATTTACACACTCCAGAATAGAAGAAGCCACTAAATAACACATCCAAATGCATATCTAATATTCTTTGCAATGTGTAATTGTGATGATAGTTTCTGATTTACCTCCTTTGTAAACAATCACATAAATACATACTAATCTGTTTTGTCTGTTGCTAAATGGTGAGAATTTGATCTTAGAATTGATATTAAAAAGACATGACAAATTAAATCCTGGGATCTGAGATCATTGCAACATTTTTTTCTATTTAAACTTACAAAAATTTACATATTAGATGCAAAATAATAAGTTGTAAGCTACAGTTACATATAACATGGGTTCAGAACATATCTGCGTTAATATGGAGTCCCCATTCAGCCAGGAGGAAAAAAACATGAAATCTTAGGAATGACAAATACAAATTTTGGTAATTCAAACGTATTTATTAATTCAAAATTGTGAGCTATGAAATCAAAATGTATGACGCTTTTTGCTATGTCTGCCCATGCATGTGCCAAAAGTTTCTGATTAAAGTTGTATTAAACATATATTAAAGTATGATCAACTGTAGCTCATCGAATTTATTTTATTATTCATCAAAATGAAGATTGACCAAGAGTACAAGTTTCTTCTAGATCATTGTAATTCACTCTTACTTTACAATTCTTTATATTAATCATATTTTATTCCTGAATCTGCTAGCAATAGTATTTCAACAAAAACAATTTAGGATGTTTTTGCATTTAATTTTAGACAATTTAAAATAAATATATATATATGTACAAAAAAAAATTAAATATGACTGATGTATATGAAAAATGTACTAATATTGTGAATATTTTTAAGAGTACAAGCTTCTTCCACATCATTGTCATTTACTCTTATTTTACAATTCTGTATATTCATGATAATTGATGCCCGAATCTGCTGGCAATAGTATTTAAACAAAAAAGTAATAAAAACATTTTTGGAAGTAAGGAATTAAAACTGAATTTAGGAATTTTTTGCATTCAATTTTAGAGTATTTAATAAAAATAATAATAATAAAATACAGAAAAAAATTAATAAAATATGACTGATGTATATGAAAAATGTACTAATATTGTGACTAATTTTAAGAGTACAAGTTTCTTCCACATCATTGTAATTCACTCTTATTTTACAATTCTTCATATTCATGATATTTAATTCCTAAATCTACTCTCAATAGTATTAAAACAAACAAACAAAAAAATAACTTCAGGGGGAAAAAAATGAATTATTATTTTTAGTATTTTTAAAATTAAAATACAGAAAAAAATATAATTTAATATGACTGATGTATATGAGAAAAAGTACTAATATTGTGACTATTTTTTTGTGGCTCATACTATTTCCGGTTCAGGATAGAGGTGTTTCCGGGTGACGATACAGATTTGTCAAATAGTCCGTGCATGGCATGGTTGTCAGGATAGTCATCGATTCGGCCAAGGAACCAGGGTGGACATTTTTATCAGCGTGTAACAGAAGTTAAACCGCCAGAGGAAGGACTAACTCCATCTTTACTGACTGTCTGAGCAGCTGTCCTCACCGCCGGGGAGCAGATTTTCACATTTGTCATTGCTCGGTTAGCTCACTAGTTTAACGTTGCTCTTTGAAAATGGCGGATCTACCACCAGAGAAGAGCCTGGACGATTTCTTTGCCAAGCGGGATAAAAAGAAGAAGAAAGAGAAAGGAAAGGGCAAAGACACCGCCGCTGGACCGACGTCGGCTGTGATGAAAAAGACTAAAAAGGAGAAGGAAAAATCTGCGAAAAACGAGAATCAGGACACACAGATTGAAAAGGTAACTACTCCCTGGTAACTTTTTTGCCTCAGTCTTTCCCAGATACCGGTGTCGTGTCAAATTTTGCATCCCTCGTCACAATCTGCTTCCTGCTTATATTTAGCCCGCTTTGCTAACGCGTCTCTAACGTTTCACCCGTTAATGCAGGAAAACCAAGCGTGTAACGTTAATAGAGATGTGAAGGGAGGCAAAGCCGGTTGCTAGCTAGCATATGGTTTCACCTGGAGCACATTCAGACGGGAGACGACATTTAGCACGCGTTGTACACTTAATTTTTTTTTACAACATTAGCTTCCGTCAAGCGTCAAAATATTAGCTACACGTTGACGTTTGAGGCCCACTTATCAGCTAATAGAGTGTTAAAGGCCGTGTGTGTGCAAGGGGGAGCTGTCATCCTCTTCTTTGAATCGTGGCTGTGCAACTAGGCCAAGCCGCCATTTGTCACAAGTTTGCACGGTGTCCACATCCTTTTTAGCTTTTAGATAACATTATTATGATTGTGTGACAATTAAACATTATCGTTTATAAGGTTAGATAACTTGTCACACTGGTGGGTAACGTTGACCTATGCTGGTATGGCCTGTATATTAGTTTCCTGGGAAGAGACTAGGGTGCAGATGTTTTATTAAAGGAGGGCCTAAGTGAATTAGGCATCACCCATATTACCAGTGTAGTTTTACTGTAATAAGCGTTGTGTATTAATGCCTTCTTCTGCCAAGGAGGACGAGGAATGGAAAGATTTTGAGCAGAAAGAAGTGGATTACAGCGGGCTCCGGCTTCAGGCTTTACAGATAAGGTGAGAATCACATATGTATTTGGTTGTCTTGATTCCTTGTCCACATGACATCATTTGAGTGTGTTTACTTAAGTGTGTAATCACCTGAACATTAGAATTGTTGTGTTTTCCTTACCTTACAATGAGCTGTTAATTCTACACAAGGAGGGGGTCCTCATCCTCGGAGATTGCCATGTTGCACCGCATATTTCTACAGTAGCCCAGAATGGACAAACCAAACACTGACTCTAGATAGAGCCTTTTGCGTTTTCGCATTGGCCACCATAGTTAGCAGCCCTTCAGTGACAAGAGCATAGGAAAAACACTGATTTTTTAAAAATTTGAAACTGCTTTCCTACACTAAATCCCCTAAGTTTCAAACACTGGACCTTTTAAATGGTTATACTACTGGAAGAAGCAAGAAGACAGCATGTATGTTTTGAACCTCCCCAGTGTTTTTATGTAGCAGTCATTGTGCATTGGTTTTGGGGCAAATTCTGGGTGTCACGGCACAGTTAGCCTGACTCCAGATTAGGGCTGCAACTAACGATTATTTTCATTGTTGACTGATCTGTCGATTATTACTTTGATTAGTCGACAAATCATTATATTGAAAAATGTATTAAAATGTTGAAAAATGTTGGTCTGTCTCTCCCAAACCACAAAATTATGTCATCTAATGTCTTGTTTCGTACTCAAGCCCAAGGGTTTTAGTTCATTGTCATGGGAGAGTGTGTAAAGCTGCCAATATTTGAACGTAAGAAGCTGCAGTAAGAGTATTTTGGGGAACCTTTTATAGTACTTTTCCATGAAAAATGACTCAAACCGATTAGTCGACTACTAAAATAGTCACAGATTATTTTAGTCGACTAATCGTTGCAGCCCTAGATCAGTTTTATTTTTTTCAGGTCTCCAGAGACAAAGTTACCATCAGTATCCTCAGATCCACAGTGATGGCAGAGGTCCTGGAGAGTGTCTGTAACAGCACTTAAAACTATGTATTTTGACACGTCCCCCTCAGTATTTAGAACATGTGCATCCCTCCCTGTATTTATATTCATATTATATTCAATGCATAACAATAACAGTACAGAAAAACTGATGAACTGCACTGTTAAACCAAAAGTGAACATCATAATTGCAGCTTATGTGTTTGAGTAAAACGTGATTTGGATGAATTTCATGCAGATTATTTCCCTTTGAATACTACATCAGAAGAACCTTTCATTAAATTTTCTTTCTTAATCAAGTATTTTTATTTTGTTATGAAACCATGATTTGAAACGCTACCTTACTATTTGGATTGATTGTTGTGGTATAATACTCTCACAATACTTATTAATGCAGCCTTACTGAAAATAAACTGTCAAAATAAATTACTTTTTAGGCATAAAATGAACCATTTGTCAGTGTCAGTGTCATTTTAACCATCCTTACTTTATCTGATAGGTTGTGTCGTGAGTTTTAGTGCATATTACAAATGATATGTATTATAAATTGATAAATAGATTAACCTGTTTTACAAGCAGATCTCTGTCAAACTCAACTGGAGAAACAAAAAAATCTTGGATAGCTCACCATGGGTTCACCACAGCTCAACTGCCTACTGTCTGTCTGTAGTGATGAGAAAGAGGAAGAGGAGTATGAGAAGGAGGAGGTTGGTGAGGATGGAGAGATCATTCTGGTCAGCGGAGACAAAATGTCTGGTCCCTGGAACAAGTCTGGTGCCGCCCCAGCTCCTGCTGCTGCACCCGTGCGTGAGTAAACCCACCCAAACTTTCATTTGTTTTAAAGTGTCAGGAATTGACAGTCAGGGAATGAGCATAACACTGTTTATTAAGAATACCCTTGTTGTTTTTTCCCACCCTAGTTATGTCATTTACACTGAGCTCATATTTATTAGCACTCTTGCTAATTATGGGATACTATAGGGTTATGGGAGCCTATGACTAAGCTAATTTCTCTAGTGTGTTCCAAGCCAGACATGTTTTTAATTTTTTATTATCATAAAATAATTATGTGTGGCAGCGGGTCTTTAAAAAGTATCTTAAGTACATATTTACTGATAAAAGGCCTTACATGCTCATAAATTCAGATTGGATGGGTCTTAAAGGTCCAGTATGTAGGGTTCAGGGGGACATATGGCAGAAATGTAATATAATATTCATAACTAGTTTTCCTTAGTTTAAAATCATCTGACAATAAGAATTGTTGTGTTTTCGTTACCTTAGATAGAATGAACTATTTATATCTACATACGGAGAGATTACTCTTCTATGGAGTCTGCCATGTTGTTCTACAGTAGCCCAGAATGGACAAACCAAACACTGGCTCTATTTGGGTTCATTCGCATTTTTGCATCAGCCACTGTAGTTCTCCTGCATGCTTGACACACAGGAGGAGTTTCAGCTCACCAACCTCACCACTAGATGTCACTAAACCTGACTCACTGGACCTTTAAATATTTTTAGTCATGTCACTGCCAGAATATCAGGTGTTGTCGCACATGGATCAGGCCATCAGTCTGCATTGTTAAACTAAGACCTTGTTTATTTTTCTGTGCTGAGAGCAGTAAGCACAGTGAGTATCATCTGTGTCATTTTACTTTACTGGTCATTTTGAACTGACATCAATGAATTTACCATATTTTCACTTTTGTTGTGTATTTCTTTAGCAAGTTTGCTCTTAAATTTCATTTTAAGTGGTATTTTAAAAGTCTTACATTTAACTTGTTTATGCCTTTAGAAACCCCAAATTATTTTTTCTTCTAACTGGTGTGATTTTTATAATTACAGAGGAGGTAGAGGAGCCTGAGTCGAAGCCTGCTGGTGTATATCGCCCCCCAGGGGCTCGGCTGTCCAACGCCAGAAGAGCTCCCACCCAGGGGCCTCCTGAGATCTTCAGTGACGCACAGTTTCCCTCCCTACTGTCCACCGCCAAGCATACGGAGACACGCAAGTAGGTAGAGTCCGATAGCAATAGTTTGTTTAACAGGGTTTTTCCTGGCTCAAAATGAGGCGGAGGTGGTACCATCCTGATCACGTGTACCGTGGCTTCAGCAAACACTGTTTTACAAGCAGTATGCTCTCTGAGTCATAATAATCATATGTGTGTGAAGTGATTTTCGTGACATTACACTGTATAAGAGTGAAGTTACTGAATATTTTTTACAACAAGAATTCCCCAAAATTATGCAAAAGCACATTTTTACCAAATTAAGTGTTGTAGTATAACTTAACGGAGACCATTGATGTGTGAAGGGATTTTTGGGGACACTACATTGACTATGAGCGAATATTTTTATAGTATTTCTTTTCAGTGTTGCCGTTAGACGGCCCCTACATACTTGTCTCACAACAGGCTGCACATAGAGAGCAACGTTATTTGCCCAGCTCGGAGGACGACTCATTTTCATGAAAATAAGGTTGGAGCTTATTGTCTGCTTTACTACAGTTGGAAGCAGGCATGTTTTTTTGTTTCAACAATGTTTTGCTTATGAGTCCAGGAATTTTGAATCTGCATAGAGCTGCATTCACAAATGCCAACTATCGTTTGCAATGGCATTGTTACCTGCCAGCTGGTGATATAAAACTATATTAAAAAATTGTGCTGCAGGGAAAGAGAGAATAATAATGACCTCATCGGCTTTCTTTCTTGTTTATCGGGCTGATGCCTGCTTTGCTGCAGTTCAGCCAAAAAGGTCTTTTCTTCCTCTTTGGCTGCGCCTTTCCCGGTGCACTGTGCTGATTACCATACAGTGCCACCACATTGGTGTGATGCCGCAATTGCAGTAACAAATGATAGAAATTCACCAAGAGCAAGTTTGTTGGGAAATAGAGTTTACCATAAAGACCCCCGCTAAGAGCTGGAGACGCCGCCTCGTACTTGTCTATGCAGGAAAAACCCTGGTTTAAATGAGAGGTTAATGTCTTGCTGCAGTTTGATTTAAATGTTACATGTCTGTGTTTCAGGGACAGGGAAATGGAGAAGACCTTTGAAGTTGTGAAACACAGGAACCGTGGTAGAGAGGAGAGCGGTGGCGCCTCTATGCAGCACTTGCAACTCGACAACCAATATGCCATCCTGGGGGATAAGTAGAGCCATTCCCCTCCGTCCCCTGGCCCCTTCAGCTTGGTCCTGCCCAGCCCCTCGAAGGAAGCTGAACTCCAGCTGTGTTGACTGCAGTCCCTACAGAGCCCACCTGCCAACATCACCACACTGGTTACTCACACACACACACAGCGTCATATTCATGCACAGCAATACAACCGCAGCACATACAATGACACTCCCTTTAAATAAATGGCAGCACTTAACATACACTGGTTGGCAAAACTGAAGGACTGCGTCTGAAGGGGCTGTTGAAAGAGGGAATAATTGAAAAGGAATTGGCAAAATACACCCAAACGTACAACACTGCAGCAGCAACAGCAGATGACAGATTTGTCCTGTGTGGATTGTACTCAGAGCAGCAGTTGTGTGGCGCAACCTTTCTCTGGACTTCAACTTGCTTCGATAAAGCCACAGAGGATAACTTTAGGCAAGATGATTTTACAAACTTCTGTGAAAATATCTATTTTTTTGCAAGATCGTTATAACCCAATCGCACACGATATTTTGTGGTGTTTTTGAGTTGCGGTGGGGGCTTCAGGCGTGGGGATACTACCTCAGCAGCAAAGCTGGTGGTGACAACGTGGACTGAGCATTTTTTTTTTTTTTTTTTTGTCCTGCTGTGGTGGTGAACGAGGCAAACATCAGCCCCTCCCCACATACAAGCCGGCCATCAGGCTCTTTAATTTAGAAACTTGAAGCTTTTTTTTTTCCTTTCATCATGGTGATGACACTCTGCAAAGATCTATGGACAAGAAGCGATAGGTTGTGGTCCTCATTTAGAATTTCTGTATAAAGTGGCCTTACTGATAGAAAGAGAAACTGCTTTGTCATCTGAAGAGAACTCTGCTTGTTGTCTCACAGGCTGCTGCCTGCCTCTGGATCTCACCACTTGTGACAAAAAAAAAAAACATACAAATGAAAAAAATCCTTCTGTTCAAGAATGTAGTGCTGTTGTAGTTTGCCTGATGATTACAGCTACTAACTGTTTTTCATATCCACTGTTTGATTTTGCTGCCCCTCTCTTATTTTGGTCTGTTTTAGACATCAGCAAAAGAAATTAAAGCTTGTTTCTAATCTCAAATCATTCTTTCGGTAACAAATGTTTTACAGTGATTTGACACCAGATGCTCACAGATGTTACAGTATCAAGAAAAATGATGGGAAACCACTTTAAACACATATTTATTGAGGTTGTGTGGCCATACTGAGTTCACAGCTTTTATAATTTGTTGTGAAGTGGTACCGTTCAACCCCAGTTTTAACACCTTTTTTTTTTTTTTAAAAAAAATCAAGGCTTTTCCGCATAAGTAAATGTACTGTCAGCCCTCATTGCAGTTGTGTAGAACAGGAAGCTTGTGCATTATTTCCAGAGAGTTAGTTACTACTCGTCTGTAAAAGCAAACCGTCACCAAACCAACAGAGTACTACCAACTTACAAAACAAGTGGTACACTCAGCTAAATTCAATTTTTTTTCTTTTCTACAAGCATAGTTATGTTTAGAAAGAAGAAGAAGAACTGGATTTATGTTCTATGTTTCTGTCCTTTCCATAAAAGATGTCGGGGAGCGTTGATCCCTGCTGGAACACTTTGGGTGGACGTAGATAATATTTGTGATGAAAAGAGAAGAGCCTAACACAAAAAAATAAAGTGTTCCTTGTTACTGAAGTCTTGTGTGAATCTTTAAACGTTGAAAATTGGGATTTACTGTAAGTGGTGTCTTTTACCAGAAAAAGTGTTGTCCAGTTGTAAACTCAAGACTTGTTAACCTGCTGTCCCTCTCATAGTCGCTGAATTGTTGTCTCATTTTGACAAATCGTGAAATTATCAAGATCCAGCCCTTTTTGGAAAAAGTAGACATTTCAAATGAATTCCAAGCATACTAATAAAAGAAACTTTTCTCACACAACAGACTTGAAATGTTTATTTGAAGGAGGCAGTAACACCAGCAGAGTACTTAAGAGGTCGTCTCTGTCTCTGATTTGAAACATGTCGCCATCTGTTCGGCCCCTCTGTCTTCATGTTTGCTTCCCCTGAAAAGACAGACAGTTTTACATCCTAAAATCATAACAAACACTAATGGTGGTGAATGCTGAAAAGTTTCTTACCTGGGTCACGTTTCCTGTGTGTGGTTCAGTCGGGAACTCATCGTTACTTTTAAGAGGGCTCCAGATACTGAATGGAGGTGGAGTGGTCTGAAGGAAAAGAAGAAAACACTTGAGGAACTTACAGTAAAACTGATGCAAATTTGTTGATGAATTATCTCAGTTATCTCATTCCACATGATAACATTTTGTGTTTTCCTATTAGTTCATCAGACTTCAATATTGGCTTAGTTGCTGAAGTGTAGGTTTTGTCGCAACATTGGGTGGGGGACCTTGGCGTAGATGTCTTTAATTTTGGCAAAGCACAGTCCTCTGCCACTTTCATGTTTCTGTTAGGGTGGGGGACAAATGTACATGTTCTAATATTAAGGGGATGTGTCCCTGGCGTCCCTTCTTAAATCTCATTTTATGTTTTGGATGGGGGGACAAATGTACATATTAGGGGTTCCCACCGTAGTGGAAAACCTGGAAAAGTCATGGAATTTCACCCTCACATTTTGCAGGCCTTGAAAATTCAAGGAATTAGTAAAACTCATTGAAAGTTTTGGAAAGGTCATGGGATTTTTTCACACGTGTAATGAACTTGAACAGTAGTCTTCCATGGATAACCTTTCATGTAATATAAGATAACAGCTAATGAATAGCTGTTGATGCAACATCAATGTGTGGCAACGTTTTGTTTACCATCACGTACATTTATTCGTTTTCTCCTGGTGTTCCAGCTCTGTCTTCATCTATGGCAGCTACCTGAAATTATGTTTGGGGGGCGCAGTAGCTCAGTCTGTGGGGACTTGGGTTCGGAACCGGAGGGTCACGGGCTCAAGTCCCAGTCTTGACCAGATATGGAGTGTGGACTGGTGGCTGGAAGGTGCCAGTTAACCTCCTGGGCAGCACTGAGGTGCCCTCAAGCAAGGCACCAGCACCCCAACTGCTCAGGGCACCTATCCATGGACACTCCCTCACCCTCTCCCTCAACATCCCTCCATTTAACATATGTTATAGGTCCTGTTTGTGCATGTGTGTGTATTTCAGGCCTGTGTGTATTTGACAGCAAAGTGAAACATTTAATGTAATAAAATATATATTCTTCGTCTTTGAATAGAGTTTGAATCTGATCTGATGTTTGGAAAATGCAGAGCAAGTGGAGCAAGGAAAAATATATATATATATTATAGGTCCTTGAAAAATCATGGAAAAGTTTTTGTCAAGGAAAATGTGAGGGCACCCTGCATGCTCTAAATACTAAGGGGTGATGTGTCCCCAATTATATCTACACCTATGCTACCTTGCAACCCTGCTCTCCTGTGTTAAATGCTAAAAAAGGATTAAATGGCAAAACATTGCAAATAATAAACTAAACAAACACAGGTCTTATTAGACAGTGCTTTGAGTAGACTTTATTTCATTATATTTGAGTGGGATTGTTCCTCCTATTTTGATCTGCTGTTACTATCGCCGACCACCAGGTGGTGCTGCAGCGTATCAATGCGCAATGAGCCCGTTCCGGTTTAACAAAACAGATTTGTAATGGCGGGCTAGCTAAACTCAAGTTGTTAGAAATTAGCTACACTTTTACTGTGAAAAGAACCGACTGGAGACACTGACATTTACAACAACACTGAGAAAGACGGCAAAAGCAGCAATTTTCCGAACAAGTCGGTGGATAAAAACAGAAAGGTGCTGAAATTACGTTTAACAGTAATTTATTCTGGAGCTGATGTTAATGCTAGCTAAGCTAACGTTAGCCCTGCAAGTGACAGCCGCGCCTCCGCCTCCATAGACTGAATTAAGTCACCTGTTCAACCAGGTAATCACATGCAACCAAAGGAGCACTTGCTAGTCATGTAGCTGTTTATGGTCATTGTATTAATACTATTATTGTTGTTAGTTTAGCGCTTTAACAAGATACAGGTCTGCTGTTGCACTAGTTGGCCCCGTTTGTTGCCTCCGCTAACATTATCTGTGCACTAAGGCTACTCACACAACATTTCCTGTGCAATCTTTAACAAAAAATGAAAAGGTTATATTTTCCCATTACCCAGAGGTTGAATCCTTGAAAGTATTTTTGTTGATCTCACAAATCTCTTCTGTCTGTCAGCAATGATAACATGCTTTCCTGAGGCAAAACCAACATTTGAAACCAGTATGTTCACAGATTTGGGCACTGCCTTGACCCACCTTCACCTCTTAAAATTTATATATTTCAGTGATGGTTTCTCCCACCATCTTTCCACGCAGACAGTAGACATATTTGCACAGCAGCTGGATAACAGGTAGGAACTTACTGTTTTGATTTTCCCAGCTAAGGATCTTTTAGGGAATGCTGTATGACAACATTTTTTAGATGTAATTTCCCCCCATTTCCAAGAAGCCATTCATTTCTTCGTGTGTTAGTTCTGCTGCAGTGGTGCCAGCTGCCTGTATCTTATCAACAGTTCTAATTTATTTGGAGGTAACACTATATCATCACAATGCTATTTTAATTTCCTGGCTGTTCAGTTTGTGCTGTGATTACTACCAGTCAGCCTCTATTGATTACAGAAATCCTCTCAGTGATCTTTTGGACTTGGCTTACCTCCTGCCACTTTTTTCACCTACCTTTATTTCCCTTTTTGCAAGCGGCACCGTGCCTCCTTCAGACAGCTGAAATTGGAATGTATAGCACTTGGATTAAAAACATATACATAGGCTACAAACCCTAAACCAAAGGCATCACATTGGGTGTTCTGTTTCTGCAGGGTCATTGACATAAGAGTCCAGACGAATGCAGGAAAATAATCAATAAACCTGTTTCGTAGAGGCGACAGCGGTATGATCAAAGCACCAGCTTATTCACTGATTCTTGTGTGTCATGTACATTCATATTCCTCATTTATGTCACAGTTGTTGAGTTTAAATCGGACGTCAGGTTCTGCAATCTATGTTTAACACTGTCAGTTAAGCAATAGTTGTACATTGTTAAATATACAGCACACTAAATAACATCTGAAACACTAATATAAACTATTCTTAGCGCTAGGTGAGACAAAGTTGCCAAAATTCAAGTCACTGCAAAATGAAAAGCAAAGTGCAGTACTTTATTTACCAGGTTACAGCCAGAGTAATACATTACAGAATAAAACCTACATAGCAAAAGCAGTGTTAAATATTTTTAATCAATTAAAGTTGTTTCCTTTTCAGTAAAGCTGGTCAAATCCACCAATCCATCACACTGTCTTACCGAGGCTGCGAGAATGAATCCCACCAAACACAGCAGTGTCAGTCCTCTCATCTTGACCACAAATTAGCCTCCTGTCTGCTCATACTACTGCTTTCTAGTGTCCATGACAGTAGGCGGGGTCTATTGCATAAAAGTGTTCTAGTTTAATACCAAAGTCCAACAGGGTATATTTGTGAGGCTTACTCAAACAAAACTGCTTCCCATCTTTTAAGTGTTATTGTGCTCCCATTTGGCCGCTGGAAGTAAAAGGCATTATACTTTTAATAAAAAAAACCCATTTAGCATTAATTCATAACAAGATGCGTAAGTGTAATTAAGGCTTGTTTCTAAATTAATTAAAAAAAATAATAAAATCTTGCCCTACTTGCCCTGCATTTTTCTAACGTATCAGATTCAAACTCTATTCGAACATGATTTCAGCGATCTAGCTATGGAAGGAGAGACAGAACACAAGGTAAAAATTAGGAAGTGTATGTGATAGGAAACAAAACGTCATCACACATTTGTTAATTTCATGACTATTCCAGGCCTGGACAATGTGATTTTTCATTTTTTTTCTGGTTTTTCATGATTGTGGGAACCCTGCTGATAATCATTTTATTCCTTTTTCCCCCATCAAAAATCCAAAATATTCTCCAAATGTGAGCTTTTCAAAAGTGACAATTTGCCGCTTTACTCTTTATTATGTGATAATAAACTGACTATCTTTGACTTGATGTGTGGACAAAACATGGAATTTGTAGATGTCACCTCGGGATCTGTGAATTTATACTGAATATCTCACTGATATTTCACTATTTCTCAACATTTCACAGACAAAACTGTTAATCAATGGGGGGGGGGTCTTTCCTAAAAGAATTATTTTAATTTAGAAACAAGCCTCCTTGAAAAGTCATGGAAAGGTTTTGATATTTTGTCCATGAAATGTGGGAATCATGTTGGAGATAAATTTTACATTAATAAATTGATTAATTGTTCAACTCTGTTGTAATGAAAAGTGAAGAGCCTAACAAAAACAAAGTGATCCTTGTGAATGACGCCATGTCTAAAACTTTAATCTTGAAAGTGGGTTTTAGTTTACAGAATCTGGAACAGACATTTGACCACAACCTGTCTTTCTGAACTCATTTTCAGTACATTTTTGAAGATGCAAATCTTTAAAAATGGCTCAGAAAACTTTAGATTGATTTGTCAAAAAAGCAGATTAATATTCTACAACAGCAAGCGTTGTCATTTTTATGAAATGTCACTCAAATAATAGTAAATAGTGTATTTGCTGGGGAATATTTTTGCTGTAGATTAATGCTTATTTGGTGGTCCACAATGTGTTTTTTTTGTGATAATGAATTATTATCTTGTTTTATCAGGGTAGTTGTCAATTTTGTTAATAGACCCAGAAAGTTTAACTGACCTTAAGATAACCAAATTAGGAAATGAAATGACATTTTCACATAATAGTTTTGATAACATGTTTAATTAAAAGAAGCAGTAGCAGAACGATGATGTGCCTGGTGGATTCTAATCCTGGTGGCAGTACTGCTCCATTAGGACTTTAAATGTGTCTTTATCTGTTGAGTTGAGTCCTCCGCTGCGTGTTGTCTTTCACTGATTTGTTTTTCCCCGGAAAAGATAAGAAACAACATGTCAGCGAAAAAGCAGATTTCATTATTTGTAGTTAATTACCCCACCCTCTTTTGAAACACACACGCGCATGTACATACTGAACAGTATAAATGAGGTTAGTAATTGGATTTCTCAGATTAGATGTTATTTTACTTGTGACACCAAATGAGAAATTCAGAACAAAATACTTAGATACTTTCTTACCTGGGTGTTGTCTCCATCAGGAATTGGTGGGAACCCATCATCATTGTCAATTGGTTCCCGAGTGCCAACCCACTGACGGGGAAAATAATCAGCAACACATTACGATGATGTAAGTATGACATATGATGAATTAATTCATTAAAATAACCTGAAGGTCACATTCTTGTATTTTAACACTTTGTCTCAGATGTTTAATCATTAGTTTACTCTGTAAAAGTCTACGTACCACTGCACTTATATTGTTTTGTCTTTCCTGTTGGACCTGAAATAGAAAGGCATAACACTTTAATAAGAAAACACACATTTACCCTAATCCAGTGACACAACAGTGGGTGTTTGGTTGTTCCTCCATG
This sequence comes from Epinephelus moara, assembly GCF_006386435.1. Lineage (NCBI taxonomy): Eukaryota > Metazoa > Chordata > Actinopteri > Perciformes > Serranidae > Epinephelus > Epinephelus moara. Next base: position 14,962,174 of record NC_065516.1, read on the forward strand.
TCTGCAGAAAGCCCTTTACAGGATCAAACTTGGACTGTGAAAGAACCCAAAATCCTGCTCTGTCCATATGAATCTGACTTTTTTTGTCCTTTGACTGTCCTGTATTCAAAGGTTCTGTATGCAACCTTAAGAGCATTAATACAAAAGTATACCACTATGTGCTGTGTGAAGATATAGTGGCATAATGGCATCCTGAGCAGAGAATGAAGTCATGCTACCTCTGTGTGTGTTATAGTGAGTTTGTCTGAGGTTTATTGTGGTAGGCCGTTCCAGCATTGTGTCCATGTGTACCTGGTCAATTGTTTTCTAATAAACAATAAATATAGCAACTTCTAATCAAACCATACCAATTTCAGGTTTAAAATAACTTCAGATTGGGTCCGCTACAAACCACACCCACCTCAGGTTAAAACTCCACCCATTCCTAATACAGATAATGCTGTACTTGGTCATCCGTGGTTAACACCATTAGCTCTGTCAAGACTGTTACTGTTTAGCGTTGTTTATAGAGTTAACACCCTGCTAGCTGCGAACTCAGTCACCTCTATTTTGAGAAGTGTGTCATATGACAACTCATATGATAAGTCATACGCTCTGAATTTCACAGAGTGCTTCTTTAAAAAATAAGATTTTAATCCAAAGACTGGCTCTGCAATTTATATTGAACACTCATATAAGCCTGAATATTAGTCCTAAAATTTTAATATGCAGTACACAGAATGAGGTGCTAATGTAGGCTCCCTTTGGGTTAGTCACACCTCTGTAGGTCACACACACACACACACACACACACACAGAGCACTGTAAAGTCATGTAGATAAAAGCAGAATTCATTATTTTCTAAAATGACAAAGTTTGAAATGGTTTCAGTTCGACAGTTCTGGAATAAGAGCTGAAGATTTTTAGTCTACATTTGCAACTGAGGCCTGCTAACAAAAAAATCAAGTACTTAAATTGTTGCAAAGAGTGAAGAACTTTGCTTAGCAGGTTAGATATTTATTTATTTTGTTGTAAAAGGACACAGTTGGACAAAGTCAAATTTATTAAAAACCAAGTTATCAGTGGCAAACTTCTCTACCACAAACTCCATGTTTAACTCAATACTTGAAACTGGTAGATATTATAGAAAAAAGATCCCGTAGATATCACAAGATAAAATCATCTCATGCCTCGAGAGAAAGCTGAAAATAAAGCACCATTAATCTTGTCTCCTGACATCAGAGGTAAAGAGACATGTGTTGTGATTTGGTATCTTTCCTGCATTGCAACACCCCTCACCTAACCTTTTGTTTGAATTGGAAGTCAAATTCCATTTAAACAAATCAAACTGTTCAAAGCAGGCGACACCATAACCACGAACATTCAACACTCTGTGTACTCTGACTTCTCTTTTTAAAGTTATTTTTTTGGGGCTTTTTGCCTTTATTTAACAGGACATATGGCATGAAGTTTTTCCACAAAGTCTACCGACCGTTGACGTGTTGGTCGTGTTGGTTGTGTTGAACTCGCCCTCCATCGGAAATTGACTCCCTGCTGGCCACTGAAAATTAAAGAATGATTTAGTCCAAGGACATGATGATATTTGCTTAGTATCCATTTGACAGTTTGTTTGCAAAGGATGTTGACATTGGATTTCAAATAAAGCAACTAAATAATAAACATCAGCAGTATTATACACGCTGTAGGCCTTTTCTGATTTGTTAGCTCCTTCGCTCTGACATCTCTCCACTTTGTGCATGTATAGGTACTGTTTGTGCATGTGTGTGTCTTTCAGACGTGTGTGTTAATGACAAAAAGAGTGAAAAAATTGAATTTCTCCTCAGGGTGATTAATAAAGCATATAAAATTTTTTTAAAAAGAAGAAGAATATTTTAAAATGTTGAGTTAGACATGGCTCATTTAACTTTATAAAGCTCCTACACAGCTGTTAGTATTTTTAATTAATTAAAGTTATTTCTTTTTCAGTATTGTATCCAATCCTGCTGCACTACGTCTTGTTGATGCTGCTAGAATAAATTTAAGTTGTAGAATTTTCAATGATTGAGATCAGAAAATCATCAGTCTCACCAGAGCCGTTGCTATGACAATTAGTCCAAACAAACAGATCAGTGTGAGCCCTCTCATCTTGAACGTGGATTAGCCTTCTATCTGCACATGCACATGCTTTATACTGTCCATGTCAGTAGGTGGAGTTTGTTACAGTTTTTGTATGCACAAGTGTATTCTTGCTTAATATCAAAGTCCAACTTGTTTACCAAGAGCAATTTACTTGCTCCATACTTTGACTTAGACTTCTCATCTAATGAAAAATACCAGTGCAATGACTTTCTCACAAAAAGTCTACCCACCCTTTTTAATGGGGTTTTTCTCGCAAACTCGTCGTCACTGTTGAGCGGTGTTCTACCTCCCTTTGGCCACTGAAATTAGAATTAAAAACCTTTATCCAAGGACATAACGTTGTTTGGATAGCAAGGGCATTGACTCTGGATTTCAAACAGCAGCTACAGAATCAATAAATGAACCTGTTTCAATTTGCAGAGTGAGTGAAGATTTGTATTTAGCAAACCTGAACTAAATTACAAGGAATTACAGAATAAACAAGAACTACAGAGCTGTTCACATTAAAGTCATATCTTTGAGATTAGTAAATCTGGAAAACTCACCAGTTTTACACTTTTTACAGTTGAAACTGTGAGAATGAATCCAAACAGACAGAGCAGTGTATATCCCCTCATCTTGAATATAGATTAGCCTCCTATCTGAACATACACGTGGTTTATAGAGTCCCTGTCAGGGGGTGGAGTTTTAGTGGGGACCAACTGTAATGTATGTTACATGTAAGCTAGTCCATGATGGGTGAGCATCTGTCAGATTAAATATTACTCATAGAGGCTGGTGGATCCTAGTCTGAGTAGGCAGAAGTTCGCTGCATAGATCAGCCTCTCATTGGGCGGAATGAGCCACCCGCTGAAGTCCCGCCCTACCACCTCCGGTTGTCATAGTTGACAAACGTCCTTTACTAACTTTTGCGGTGTTTGATCTTGCGGGGATGTAGCCATTTTTCTGCCATGGTTCGCGTCCTGTAGGCGATATTTTTGTGGGCGTGTTACACCAAAACCTGTTTCCCCCCGGCAATATTTTTGCAAGCGCATCGTTGCTGTGGCACCACCCAGAACGATTGTGATTGGTTGAAAGAAATAAAAAAAAAGCAGGGGCATTTTTTTCTCCAATCTTAGTTTGAGAGTTGGCACAGCCAGACCTTTCTTTTCTTGAGAAAGGTCTGGTGAGCAAGACTAGGTGGATCCAAGTTGATGCTAATGTTCTGTATCTTCATGTAAAGTAAAGTAGCCCTTTGTTTTTAACTTTAAAACTATTTAGTTAGCAGGTGATATGTAGTGCTTGACTATATGAGTGCTATAGAGCTTGTTTGTCTTTTTATGGATGTGTCTTTGTTTTGTCTGTCTCAGTCATGCTCATGAGGGTGCAAATGCATACATTTATAGTGACGTCACCCCTTGGTTTGTGGACCCTTGTTTTGAAGCCTCGAGTACAGCAGTTCCGCTGTCACCATCTTGGTTCTTTGGAGCCAGAAGTGACCATATTTGGAGGAGTTAGGGGTGGAGCTAACTCAGACCTTTTTGTTTTGTTTTGTTTTGTTTTTGGCTTTTTATGCCTGTATTGGATAGGATAGCCTCAAAGTGAGAGGGGATGACATAAAGCGAAGGCCATAGGTTGAAATCGAACCTGCAGCCGCTGCAGCAATGATATAGCCTTTGTACATGGGACACCCACCGCAACAGGTGAGCTACCTGGCACCCCAGAAACATTGATTTTTTACATCAAACTGCTGTATTCAGTGTTTTCACTGAGACATCTGCGGATACATTGGCTCCTGTTAAAAACCTCCTGAACAATGAACACTGAAGGAATTCTAGCTGTAAGAAGTTTGAACTGGCTGCAATGTGCAATCCTCACCACTAGATGCCACTAAATCCTCCTAAATCTCAAACACTGCTCCTTTAAGCCAATACTGATAGACTTCCCCAGAAATGAGTTCGCATTTTTCCCTAGTCTCGAAGTCAACAGATCTTTTGAGTTGGTTTTTGGGTAGACGTATGAAATAAGGTCTATGGTTATCACAAGTTTAAGAGACTTTCATGTTTTGTTCTACAACATACAATGCGTCAGTAAATACCTCACTTGTGAATTTTGAAGCTCTTATGTGTCTTAAAAAAGGCGGTTGCTAACAAGTAGCTAAATGAGACTACAGGACGTCATCACACCGAACACGGCTTTACAACTGTGCTGTGGGGGTCACATTAAGTCATGCGACTGTAGTGCGGTTTGTTTATAGCCTAATGTTAGCTTTGTACTTATTTCATTTAGGCTTCAGTGTTCAAGACAGTGGAATACATTTGTGAAGATTATCTTGGTAAACAAAATGTGTAAATAATAAAATAATCCAAAATCCAATCGAAAAATCCCATTGGAATTTTGACCAGGGTGATGCTAACGTCTGCATTGACCTACAGAAAAATACCCTCCCTGGAGCACTTTATATTCTCAAATGTATAATTTCATCAATACATCAATTAATTCAAGGTTCACCTGTGTTGTCTCACAAAGAGGATTGCTCTGTAAAAACGCCTTGGAGTTGTGCCAAATGCAAAAATTAATGTGACACTTCTAATTAACCACTTAATTATCAAGCCTCCATAGATAGGAAGGGTATAACAAAAATAAAATAATTAATTTAATTAATTTACAAAAAGGACAGTAATAAAATAGAATTAGTAAGTGCTGTGTTTACGGGTAATTTTAATTATTAATATTGTAAATTGTGTATTTAAATTTGAGTGTGATTGGGGGGAAAAAAAATCATAGTCAGGTGGCACAGTGCGAGCGCGTGCTCTGCCACTGTGCCACACTGCGCGCGCGCTCGCGTTCGTTGCCATGACGCTGAATGAAAACCTTAGTGAACAGAGGAGATGGACCGGAGCTGTTAAAGTGAGCTGAAATGACCCATCCTCACCTGAACGCCTCTTTACGGTAGTACAGGTGGATTTAGTGCATACGTGTGTACAGTGTGACGCAGGTTGGTTTTAGTTTTGTTGTGTCGTCGTCGTCGTGTTTTTGACAGAAGTGGTATGAAGTCTCACAACAGTGAGGTGGAAGTGTTTGTCCGGATCAGACCAACGGCAAACTTCTGCCAAGACCTCATTGAATGTCTCTCAGACGGACAGGTAACTTAACCAGCTAGCGTTAGTTTAAAAATCCATTATTAATGCTAAATCACAATGGTAAGCTATCCGCAGCGTTAGCTAGCCGGGAATAGGTTTGTGTAGCTTTTAATTTAGTTGGTCTTAATGTTTAATTTAGAAACAGTAACAGTTTTGTTTTCATTGGTTGAGGTTAAAAATTAAACTTTATGGTATTTTTTGCCCCCTAAGCACGAATAGTTTTGGTAATTTGCAAGTCAGAACGCGCTAGTTAAAACTGGTTCAATCTTAATAAAAAGTTATGATTTTTGTAGACTACTAGCTGGGTTTTATTTAGCTAGGCCTAACTGTTTCAGCCCAGGACACATTCAGTCCATACCTACCTTATATAGTCATGCTTTTCCAATTTGCACACATGTAACCACTATAACCATTGCCTAATAAGCCTTTTTCATGGCAGACATTTTGACATGCCACAGCAGAAAAGGCACAGGTGCAATTAATTACATTAGTAATGACTGCCCTACATTTAACAAGGTGTCTCGTTCCCTGATTTTATGCATGATTGCTTACTAACATGGCTCACTGGGACAATTAAACAGAGTGGAGGTATCATTAATGGTGTTACTTAGACCTGTGCTGTGACAAAATGTCTCAGGTTATACTGAGTTTGAATGTTGCTTACCACTACAGCAGAGCTGACAAAAGGAGTTACTCTGAATTGTCAAAGAGCAGAAAATAAACCTGCAAAAACATGTAATATCCATTAATCATTTTTTTTTTTATGCAGAAATGCCTCTGGTTTCAGCATCTCAAATATGAATAAACTGTTTTTAAGTCTTCGATAGCAAGTTGAATATCTTTAGGTTTTGCCTGCTGGTACGGCAAAACAAGCAATCTGAAGACACCAGCTTGGATTCTGGGAATTTATTATGGGCAATCTCCCAATCGTCTGACTGTTTATAGACCAATTAATTGAATATAGAATAATGAAAATAATTGATAGATTAATCGATAATGAAGATAACCTTGGTTGCAGCCCTATGTGCCAAACACATGTTCTCGCCCTTCTGCATCTTGTCAAGCACACCTGTTTAAAATTTCTGACCTTTAGATTTAACCTTACGGGAGCTGTGGGGTTTTTAGTTTGTAGTGTTACTGATGTCCCCAAACCTCTCCAAAATGTTTCACAAAGTGCCATTCTTTTTTACTCACTTTTGTGACACTGAAAACAAACTGGAAAACATACAGAAGCCTTTTGATGACTAACAGCTTACACAAGGGATCAAAGTCCCTGCCACAGGCAGCAGCTGTTCAAACTGCATCACATCCATGTCTGTAATGGATAACCTTATCCCAAATATTGACATATTACCTGTTTTTACTTATCTCTTAATTTAATTTAGCATATCTCATTAATGAAGGTGGAAGTTGTGTTTCCCATTTCAGCTGTCTGAATACAAATTACATCACATTTCAGATACAATATTTTCATCCTAGTAACTATGTACAGTAGCTTGTGGAGTTAATTTCAATGAATGCATTAGTGTTTATGCATGAAAATAATTCCTGGTAGTGTAGACTCAGAACTTCTTTCTGTGTCTTGCCCTTCAGACAGTGAACATCAATCACAGAAAAGACTCTAAGAAGCCCCAGGACTCCAGGAAAAGTCAGCAGAGCTCCTGGTCATTCCGGCTGAAAGGTGTCCTGCAGGATGTATCCCAGGAGGAGTTGTATGCCAGAGTGTGCCAACGGGTGGTACTGGGAGCACTGGATGGCTATAATGGTAGATCTGTTTGTCTACATAAAATGAACAGTGTGTACTGAAGTGTTAATCCCAGATAAGCATACTCAACTTAATGTCAACATGCTGTAGGTTTGTTGTCTTGTGACTCACTCAGGAAATGGCCCAAATTCCACAAGTGTAGTTTTCGTGATGTTCCAAGAAATGAGTGTATTGAGCAGTGTCTTCTGTTGTTTGCTTTTCAGGTACTGTGATGTGTTTTGGGCAGACAGGTGCAGGAAAGACCTACACCATGACAGGATCCACAGAATCATACAAGCAGAGAGGCATCATCCCTCGGGCCCTTCAAGAGGTAACTGACATACAAAGATATTTTCCTCTCAAACACTCTGTGAACCCAGTGAGTGTGTGTTTTTTATTTAAATCTCTGACATGGTATTCAGGTGTTTCAGGAGATGGAGAAAAGGACTGAGCACGCCTTCTCTGTGCACCTGTCCTACCTGGAGATCTACAATGAGACCCTGGTGGACCTGCTGCCATCACTGCAAGGCTCACAACACCCGTCTCATCGCAGCATGGTGGTGATGGAGGAGCCTGGCAGAGGGGTGACCATCAGAGGTCTGTCTCTGCACGCTGTCCACAGTGAGGAGGAGGCTCTCAATCTGCTGTTTGAGGTGTGTGGTCTGATGTTTTCAGTTTTATTGAAAAATATAGTTTTATGTTGTTTTTATCTGTTTTTTTATTTGATGCCAATTTATTTTTATGGACTATAATCAGTGTTGTTTGACTACTTTGAGAGCACAGTAATTTTCCAAAATTTTATAGATTTATACATATCTACATTGAAAATTGATGCTTGATAAACCTTTCCTTACTCAGGGTGAGATGAATCGCATTATTGGATCGCATGCCTTGAACAGGAGCTCCTCCAGGTCCCACTGTATCTTCACTGTGCATATAGAGGTATGAATTCAGTTACGTCTAAGGGTATACTTTATTATTTACTGGGATATCAGTGCTCAAACATGCCTTCTCATGCACGATTTTAAATGAGATAAAATGTGTTTCTTGACTACAGTCTCGCTCACGGACTCTGTCTGATGCCAAGTACATCACCTCCAAGCTGAATCTGGTGGATTTGGCTGGGTCAGAGAGGCTGGGAAAGACTGGGGTGAGAATGCCTGACTTCACCTGTTTTAAGGTTGAAAAGACACAAAAACAATGAACATGTTCAGGTGGAATGTAAAGTCTTTGCTTTTTGATCCTCCAGTCAAAGTAAAAAATAATATGCCTTTCTCTATGATTTGTCTTTTTTCCCACTTGATTTAATCTTCCTCTTCTTCCAGTCAGAGGGTCAGATGTTAAAGGAAACCATGTACATCAGCAAGTCCTTGTCCTTCCTGGAGCAGGCCATCCTGGCCCTGGCAGACCGTCGCAGAGACCACATTCCCTTTAGACAGACTAAACTCACTCATGCCCTCAAAGACTCACTGGGTGAGACTGCCAAGTTTTAACAGTACTGATAGCCGATGTTTGCTGGTTTAAAGGGTCCTTTCCTCTGTAGTAATACTTGTAAAACATAGTGTATTTGTCCTTTTCTGGAGGTGGGAACTGCAACACTGTGCTCGTGGCCAACGTCTACGGTGAGGCTGCACAGATAGAAGAAACAGTAAGGAGAGGAACATTTAGTATAAATCAGAAAACAGTCTCTTTTTTACTGCACGTGGTGTCATTTCCTCCCTGGATGATGATAAATATTCTTTGCAGCTCTCCACTCTTCGGTTTGCTAGCAGAATGAAGTGTGTCCGTACAAACCCTGCTGTTAATGAACACATGGATCCAGCAGTGAGTTCACACAATAATATGACACAGAAACGACTCTGGGAGGGGGGTAAAAATATGTTTTATTTTTCTTTACAGTCTGCATTGTGCTGTACTCTCTGTGTCAGCCATCAGCAAAAGTGATCTCATCAAATTAACTGTTGTGATTAGGCTCAGATCAAGAAACTTGAGAAGGATGTACAGATGCTGAAAGAGGAGCTGTCCATCTACAATACATTGGTGAGTGATGCCAGCAGGAAAGTGGCAAGACCGCTCACATATCATTATAATGTGTTAAGTCTGTTGTCCTGGTTTACTGTCACAACTTGTATTACATATCAGCACAAAATTTATACATTAATGGGTTTAAGTTGTTGCTCATCTTCTATTATTCAGGGGTAAATGTGTGCATATACTACATTTGCTATGACATAAATACTATAAAAGTACTATACGTCAGTAGAGTGTAGTAGTGTAGTGTAGTAAGTGTAGTATAAACTCATATAGTATGTTTAAGTACTAGACAGTTCTTTATAATGTTTATTTTTATCACATAAAAATCCAAAACACAATTCAGCTGGTTCATATTACATTTAAATGCCATCATTCATTATCATCAATCATTCACCCTTCACCAGATGAAGCGGCCAAGCATCACATACGAGCCGCTGTCTGAAGCCCAGCTGGCTGAGATCCGCAGCCAGGTTCGGAGATACCTAGATGGGAGCCTGGAGGAAATCAGAGTGAGAACATAAAGAGCACAGCCAATACTTTTTCTGCCACACCATGTTTTGGATGAGAATTGTTTTTTGAGGGCTTTAAATTTCTCTCTGCATGACATCTAATTACAGATTGTAAGTATCAGGCAGGTCCAAGCAGTTTTCGCCCAGTTCAAGCTCGCTGTGCAGTGAGTATCATCGACCTTTAAAAATCTGAAACTTTAAATGCAGCCAGTGTTTAGTTAGACAAGAATGGAACAAGGTTTTATTTGTTAATTCTAAGTGATTCAGTGTGTTTATGTATGTATGTGAGCAGGGAGCAGGAGCAGAAGGTGAAGGCTCAGCTATGTCAGACCTACAACTTGGTGGAGAAAGACCAAAGTGCTACAACAACTGCTGTCAAGGTCAGTCAACATCTGACTCACCGTTCAAGGCATCTTATGGAAATTATTAGCTGTTATTCTGTTTGTCTGCTGTAGTGTTGACTTTGTCAGCTATTTTTATTCAGTCTTAGTCGTGTGTCAGGTGTCCCTGTTGTTTTTATTAATATAATCAACCTCATGCTGTGCTTTTTAGTCAAGTTCTGTTTTAGTCATATTAGATTAAAAGAAACCCTTTTTTTTCTAATATATTGAGCATATCGGTCATTGTAGTCTAGCCCAGTAGTAGGACTTTGTATCGGTACTCAATACCTTGTAACGGCCACTTCAGACCAATGATTCGCGACAAGACAAAACTGTTTTAGGACGTTGCAGCGAAAAGTTGCAGCAGTTTGAACTGGGTGTCTGAGCTTGACTCAAGCCAGCTTATGGTTTTACCTGCATCACAGCTGGTCAAATCACCGGCAGCTGGTTTTAGAACATAAAGCACTTCAACTGTTTCAGCAGCCAATCGGCTTGTAAAGAAGGTCAAAATTAACGCAGACAGCATGTTGGCTTGCTGCGGCAGATGCTCTGCCCCTGTCAAGCATTCTGTTTTCATCCTCACGTGTGCCAGTTTTCAGATGGTGGGTCGCTGCTACTGCTTGCTGTATGTGCTTATGCCCCCTCCACAACACACACACATTCTCATTGACTAATTTATTGGTGCTGCTTACTTATATTATTGTGGTGTATTAATTATGAATACAGTCCATCTGATGCTCCAACAAATAACCAATAACTTTGTCATTTCAGTTAAATTTATTTGACGAAAGATTTTACTTTATCATTATCTAATAAAAACACAGGTTGAATGATGACTTGCCCCACTACAATTTCATGTCGGCGTCCCCCCACTCATATCAGACACTTGCTACACCGACCGGCATATGCACTCACATATACATAGATTAAAGGGATAGTGCACCCAAAAATGAAAATTCAGCCATTATCTACTCACCCATATGCTGAGGGAAGCTCAGCTACCCACTCTCCCCTTGGATCTCCGCAAGGGATGTGAGGACTCTAAAACTTCACCTGAGCCTCCCTCGGCATATGGGTGCGTAGATAATGGCTGAATTTTCATTTTTGGATGCACTATCCTTTTAACATAAATTTTAGTACTTGAAATCTGATGCATTACACAGTGATATTGCTAAAGGCTGGTTTTCATCCCCAGTCCCCTGCCAAGTAAACTAATAAACAATACATACAATGTAATGACAAATACACAATCCATACCAGCATTATAAAATTCACCCACCTGTCTGAAATATTTCCCCTCCTTCGTTTTTAGTTAACGAAAAATAAGGTTTTATTTATCAACCACAATGTAGTCCCGTCTTTTTCATCATCAATATTATCTATGTTGATATAGTCACAGTTAATGTTAATGATGTTGGTGCTGATTCATCGTTTTGTCTTAGTCACAGGAAAGGAAAGGCCTTTGACGAACTTACTTAGTCATACTTTTCATTAACAAAATTAACACTGGTCTTTTGTACCACTGACAGCCTGTTCAGTGAACACGACATTGTGACTGAGCTTTGCTTAGACGTTACTTTGTTAACTCTTTTTAGAGGTGGGATACCAGAGGCAGCACTGAGAATGTGGAGGCTGGCAGCTTTGAGGTGTCTGCTCAGTCACCAAGAAACACCCATCGCCCAAATTCGACCAAAACCAAAACTAAAAAGTCTAGGGAGAAACAGAGGTAAGTGAACACTGAAAACTTTATTTAGCTAGAAGTTGTAGCCCTACAGCTCACTGTAGTAGTTCAAACTTTGAGCATGTTAATCCTCCAAATAGAAGTAAGACAAATTATAATACAAATAATAAAACTATCAATATAAACTTTTTATGTTGCATTAAACGAGGATCAGAATGTCAGAGACAGGATTTAACTTGTTGTAAGTTAAATGTACTGGTTTGGTTTTTAATGACACACTCAATGTGATTATCCAGCCAAAACAGGAGACAGGGAGAGGGGAGTCCGGTTTTACGGAAGCATTTGGAGAGTGCCTCCAAATCAAAGCTGAACTCTGTCCAGACACCAGAGAGAGAACAGGAGTCACAAGAACCAGACACAGAGAGCCAGGAGACACAGGAATCACAACCGCCTGGCAACGAACCCTTCCACCCTGAGTATGTGTGTGACATGACATGAATAAAGTCTTATGTATTAAATGGTCAGCTCAGACATCTTTGGTAGTCCTATGAATGGAATGTGTACCGTGTTGTTTTTTATAGCCTTGTCACTGAAAAGTTTGCTGTCTCTGTCCAGCACTCCTCCATCCAAAGCAGAAGCCTTTGAGGATTTTAAATTGGGACAAGGCAGCAAGATCAACCACATCTTTAAGGAGAACAAGGCTGTGCTGTTGGAACGCCGCAGTCTTCTTCAACAGCTCACTGAGGAGGTCAACATGATCAAGAGAGAGATCGACTGCATCACGGCCTTCATACAGCAGCGCCAAGAAACAAGAAGGGGCCAAGGTACTTTAAATGTTGATATCATCAAGACAATTCTCAGGAAAGTGGTAGATGCTTTGATTTGTGCTTTGCTGTTCTCAATGGATCCATGTCTTTTCTCCTGTCAAGCATGTCATACTCCTAAACAGGATGAGTATAAGCTTGTGAAAGATTCTCAGTTTTCATTTTTTGACAGGAAAATAGCTAGCTAATAGCTTTATTTTTAGTGGAGATATTGGAGACATGACTGTGACAAAGTACCTTACTATGACGTTTTTCAGAACACCTTACAGCATACTATACTATGACAATTTTATGAAATTTGTATGGCATACTATACTATGATTTTTTTTATGAATTCACATGACATACTATACTGACATTTTTACCTCCGCCAAGGAGGTTATGTTTTCGCTGGCGGTGGCCTGTTTGTTAAAGTTAAAGTCCCACTGATTGTCACACACCTGAGTGTGTGAAATTTGTTCTCCGCATTTGACCCATCCCCTGAGGGAGGGGTGAGCAGCAGCGGTGCTGCGCCCGGGAATCATGTGGTGATCTAACCCCCAATTCCAACCCCTGATGCTGAGTGCCAAGCAGGGAGGCAATGGGTCCCGACCTCCCAGTCTCAGGGCGGACATTCTACCGCTAGGCCACTGAGCTGGTTTGTCTGCAAAATAACTCAAAAAGTTATGAATGGATTTTGATGAAATTTTCAGGAAAGGTGGCTAATGGGACAAGGAACAGATGATAAAATGTTGGTGGTGATCGGTTGAAGCAAAATGGATAAAATAAAGTCTATCGTCTGACAGTCTCAGCAGCAATTCCAATTTCTAAAGATGGGGAAAAATAGCGCCATCTGGTGGCCGGAAAGCACGTCTTGTTCTACTTGCTAAATATTGTTGTAATTCTAAAGTTGAAATTAATGTTCTGTGTTGGAAAAAAAGAAAGTGAAAAATACAAAAAAACCTATTATATTCTGTGTTGGTACAAAATAAAAACGAAATAAATACACCACAGTGTCTCCATAGTGAAGGCATATATAACCTAATAATGATAGTGATGCAAATAACCTAATTGTGATGCAGGCTGCAAAATCTGATGCAGAGGGGGAGGGGATATCACCTACTTGGCGGAGGTCTCCACACTCTGAGTGCTTTTCTAGTTTATGATGTTTTTATGAGATACCACACTATGACACTTTTGAACAGTTTTTCCCTGACATACTATACAATGACTTTTTTGTAAATCCACAACAACATGCAGCAAAGTAAAACTCTTCTAAAATTAAGTCAGACATACTATACTGTGACATTTTTTATGAATTTATGACATACTATACTATGACATTTTCAATGACTTTTTATGACATACTATACTATGACATTTTGATGACTTTTTATGACATACTATACTATGACATTTTTTATTATGTTTTTATGACATACTATACTGTGACATTTTTTATGAAATTTTATGACATACTATACTATGACATTTTTCATGAAATTTTATGACAAACTATACTATGACATTTTTTATGAAATTTTATGACAAACTATATTGTGACATTTTTTATGAAATTTTATGACATACTATACTGTGACATTTTTCATGAAATTTTATGACAAACTATACTATGACATTTTTAATGAAATTTTATGACAAACTATATTGTGACATTTTTTATGAAATTTTATGACAAACTATATTGTGACATTTTTTATGAAATCTTATGACATACTATACTATGACATTTTTTATGAAATCTTATGACATACTGTACTATGACATTTTTTATGAAATTTTATGACATACTATACTATGGCATTTTTAATTGAAATTTTATGACATAATTTACTGTGACTTTTTTTTTTAAATAAAATTTTATGACATACTATACTATGACATTTTTATGAAATTTTATCCAATACTGCACCATAATATTTTTTGAATTAAATTTTATAGCATACTATCCAATGACATATTTTACTATGACACTACTTTTTAAGACAAATTGTATGGCATATTATATTAGGACATTTTTATAAATTAAATTTTATGACATACTATACTATGACATTTTTATGATATACTATAAATGACATTCTTGGCATGGCATACTCTACCATGACTTTATGAAAGACTTTTTGCCCATACTTTACTATGAGATTTTCAGAATTCCAGCATATACCCTGTTAGTATCCTGAGGTATATTTGGGATCAAATCTCTAACTCTCTATCTCTCTGTTAGGTTTTTGTGTTGAGCAGTCGTTGTCTGCAGTGTGGAATTTTAAGGATGGTCCTGGGAATAGGTCTGTAAGATATTAGAGCTAAATCCTTTTTTTCAATGTGTGTTTTTGTCTGAAGGTCAGTATTTGGTCATGGAGAGGGAGCCAGATGCCACGTCATTGATGCAGCTCAAAGAGCTAAAGGCCCTGTACCGACAGAGATATGGGGTTCTGCGTGACATCAAGGCAGAGGTTAACTACTGTCAACACCTTGTGGATCAGTGCAGGGTGCGCCTGCTCTCTGGTCAGTTCTCAAAATACCCTGTATTTACTTCTTCTCTTACACAGCTCAGAGCTTTCATAACTGGCATTACTGGTACCTTGAAAAAGCTCAGAAAAAATAATAAATTGCTCGTGTGTCCCAGAATTTGAGAACTGGTGTACAAAGTCTTTCCTGGTACCTGAGGAGGAGGAGCTGGACATAACTATGGACAAGATGCTTAAACAAGTGAGTCTGCTCACATTTACAACAGAACATCTCTCATGTAGAAAATAATGCTTCTGCACATACAGTTTTCTATACAGCAAACACGTGCATGTCATTTATTCAAGGAATTATGTTTTCTACCAAGTCCCACTCAGAGTGAAGGAATCTGAGAGGACATCATGTTAAATTGACCTGTATTGGAAAAGTTGTGACTACATTTTGGTAACGAGTTATTATCTGTGTCGCTGCTGATCTCAGAGGGAGGATAACCAGCTGCAGTATGAGCCTCCTCCTGACTGCTCCAGCTCTGAGTCCTTCTATAATGCCCGCAACAGAGTGCTGAAGAGGGTGGGTGTCCCATTCCATTTTACATTTCATAAATGACTGCTTATTTTAAATAATATTAAGTGAATAGTTGTAAGGGTTTGTATTTGTAATTTGGTCATGTCACTTCACTTTGATTTATTGCTGGGGTAACAGTTAAGTAGAGATATAAATTTACAATCTGCGCAACTGTAACCTTGTGATTTTTCTATCTCCACAGAGGAATAGCAGAGCAGTGTCCTCTACCCAAGTGCAGAGGACCTTGTCTGCTGCATCTGGACAGAGAAGACTTCTTCCAGTTCTACCTGTTAGATAAGTGAGTTTACAAGTGACCTACAGTGTCCACATGTGCTAAATGTGACAGTATAATATTCCTTTTCAGTCATTCACTTCTTCTGTTGAGATTTTTCTGTTTAACCTATGCATTGTAGTTTGTACATTGGTCAAGCACAAAAAAGACACAACACAGTGGATCAGCTTCTTAAATGAAAAGTAAAATTTATTATTCCTGAACCACAAAATAGACTTCTTTGGTTGTACAAATTCACTAGTTACAGTCTTGTATGAGCTCTAACCCTTGACCCTAGGACTTCTGACCCTTTCCCTCCGACCTATTTGCAAGTAAAAGCCCCCAAAGAGAACTCAAGACAAAAGAATAAACAAAAACTTGAAACACTGCATTAATAATGTAGTGAAACCCATCTGGAAAAAAAAAAAAAAGATCTACTTTAAGTTTAAAAAAGGAGATATCAGCCATTGCAAATGTTATCAAACAAACTGAATTTCAGTCAGTGAGAGCAACATGGAAAGCTATCATTAGAAGACCCTACATTAAATTAACACAAATGCTACTATGCTGTGATTCTGCAAAAATACCCATCAGATACATAAACTGACAGTATGTCGAGCATTGAACTGAAAGAGAACAATGTCTTGAGAGGGATTTCTAAATCGGTTCTGCCTCTCGCGGCTCTCCCATTAACAAACCAATATACATGCAGAGAGCATCCCGATACCAAGCCCGTCCAAACCCAGATGCATCAGCAGTCCAGACTCTCGCTTGGTCTAGGTCAAGACTGGCTCAGTTTCAGACCCAAAGTTTGCTTTCCTTTCAGTATTTGTACATTATTCACACAATAATTAACGATTTTTCAGTGGCGTCAGATTTAAATTAACCATAGACAGAAAAATAAAACACCTGCTACCTTCACGTCACTCTGGAATACCTCCAGATAGTTCAAGGATAGAATGAATGATTCACATTGATAAAAGTAAAAAATAAAAAACCCTAAACCGGGCAAGATGAGTACCGTTAATTAATAAATGACGCTAAGAATGCATGTCTCCATAAATTTGATGATGTGATCTATTTGTAAAAATGCCTACTCAATGCTGCTGCCTCCAGTGTAGTCATATTCTCTACAAGGGGAATGTAACACATCACTCACAGGTGGTGACACATGGATATGCAACAGCTATACTTTGTCCAAGCAATCTAATGTTGTAGATATGCGTCTCTCTGCAAACGCCTGGAGAATTCATGTTTATATAAAGTAGGTTAAATGATATGAAATTCAATAATTGAAAGCTTTGACTTCGTGACCCACAATATATTTTAGATTTACTAAAGATAAATTATGACAAGCATCGGTCATGCTTTTTGTGCCCAAAAGGACCAGAGGAGTTAAAACAGTGTAAAATATAGAAGGCCTTCAATTTGAGTAAAAGATAAAAACAATAAATTACTTAAGATATATGTTCTTAAAAAGCTGATCAATGGCAGTGCAAAAAAAGATATGTACTAATGTTTTTAAAAGCTCTCAACAAGTAGTGACTGTGAAGGTAGCAGGATGTTCCCTCCTCATTTAATATGTACACTCCTGTCTGCCCAAGTCTCAAGAAACCCCTGACATTTTACAATCTATTCACTGAAAGCCTAAAAATATCATTCAAGAAGTTAGTATAGCTATGACCCATTTCTTTTCTCTTCCAGTATGTTTTTTTTAAAACAGCAAAATCATTGGAGGTGCGAAAAATAAAAAAACTAAAAGCTTCGGTCACCTGCTTTTTAAAATAGATCAGCTTCTACTTGGTAAACCGAGCGAACAATAACAAAACAAAGAATGGTTTGTAAGTAGCAATCCTAGCTAACCACACTAGCTCTTTCTTGCCGCTGAGGGACTGTTGAGCAACTTGCCAACTCATCCACAGACTGTATAGGCAAGACTGGCACGCAGGATATAAGTGAGTGTGTACGTGTGGTGACTATCAGCGCCGTAGTCTCTGCAGTGGTTATATATGGGAGAGTAAATCCTGCTCTACTGACACTGTGTAGTGTTTAGTGACTTTGCACGTCCTGCGGATGCACTTGTGTGTTACCAGTGTTCCACAGTCTATGTAAATGTATGAGTGTTTGCATGATGTCTTCGGCTTTCTTCTCTCACTGCAAGGTGTTACGTGGGCACAGCGGTTTCCAGGCTGCGGCGGCCCTGCCTCAGTTTGCGTTTGTTGCTGTACAGGGCCATCTCCTCCAGGGCTGAGGTGGCAGGCAGCGGGTTGGGTACCTCGGCCTCAGGGCTTGCAGTGAGCACTAAAAAAACAACAAAGAAAAAGAACAACTTCAGTTGAGCTGCTGCAATTTATCTTCTTTTTGACAATCACTCCTCTACGGCAGCTGTGGAGAGGAGAAGAGATGAAGGCCACTGGACAGTAGATTCCTGATTAGAGTTAATGGATCCCTTAAATCTGCAAGAAAAGCCCCACACTCAGATCAGCAGCTGCAAACAAGCAAAAGTTTTGAGCAGAAGACTGAAGCACCCAGTGACTGCATGTTTAAACCAGGCAGCCACCTTGGTGGGCTCTGTATTCACTCTCACAGCAAGAGTTAATACTATTAAAGATGTTTTTATTAAACTAATTTCAAATTTCTTCTTGAAATTTCTTCCCAACTTAGTGTGTGTACATGCACTCAAGTGATTGGGTTAAGGTTGGCATTTTACGTGAACATGTGCAGGAGAAAGACTTAAGACAGAAAGTAATTCTGCGCAAAGCCGGATGACAAAATGAAATAATTGCATGTAGCTATGCATCCTTGTGTCTAAAATAATTTCATCCTATGCCAGAGTAAAACTGAAATTAACACAAAGTAACCTCTAAAATTATAAAACCTCTACAAGTCTTTCTACAGCTTATTTACACTGTGAAAAAAGACGCACACTTACTACAACAGTTTAGTCGCCAGAGGTTTTCTCTGACTTAACTTTGGAAGAATGGATTAGTTTTGTTTTGCTGCATGTTGTGGATTTACAAAAAAGTCATTGTATAGTATGTCAGGAAAAAAAGTCTGTTGTATAGTATGCCATAAAATTTCATAAAAATGTAATAGTATAGTATGTCATAAAAACATTATAAAAAATGTCATAGTATTCTACGTTATAAAATGTCATAAAAAAAAAAGTCACAGTAGAGTATGGCATAAAATTTAATTAAAAAAACGTCATAGTATAGTATGTTATAAAATTTCATTAAAAAAAAACGTCATAGTATGTCATAAAAACATAATAAAAAATGTCATAGTATAGTATGTCATAAAATTTCATAAAAAATGTCACTGTATAGTATGTCATAAAATTTTATTAAAAAAAAAAAGTCATAGTATGTCAAAATTTCATAAAAAAGTCAGTATAGTATGTCATAGAATTTTATAAAAAAAAACGTCATAGTATGTCATAAAAACATAATAAAAAATGTCAGTATAGTATGTCATAAAATTTTATAACAAAAAGTCATAGTATGTCATAAAATTTCATAAAAAATGTCACTGTATAGTATGTCATAAAATTTTATTAAAAAAAAGTCATAGTATGTCAAAATTTCATAAAAAAAATGTCAGTATAGTATGTCATAGAATTTTATAAAAAAAAAAAAGTCATAGTATAGTAAGTTATAGAATTTCATAAAAAAAAGTCATAGTATTGTATGTTATAAAATGTCATAAAAATGTCATAGTATAGTGTTATAAAATGTCATTAAAAAAACGTCATAGTATGTCATGAAAACATAATAAAAAATGTCACAGTATAGTATGTCTTTTTTTTTTGTTAAATGTCATCATATAGTATGTTATAAAATTTCATCAAAAATGTCATAGTATGTCATAGAATTTTATTAAAAAAATGTCATAGTATAGTATGTCATCAAATTTCATTAAAAAAAAGTCATAGTATAGTATGTCATCAAATTTCATTAAAAAAAAGTCATAGTATAGTATGTCATAAAAACAAAAAAAGTCATTGTATAGTATGTTATAAAATTTCATTAAAAAAACCCGTCATAGTATAGTATGTCATAAAAACATAATAAAAAATGTCATAGTATAGTATGTCATAAAAACAATAAAAAATGTCATAGTATAGTATGTCATAAAAACATAAAAAATGTCAGTATAGTTTGTCATAAGAATTCATAAAAAAATGTCACAGTATAGTATGTCATAAGAATTCATAAAAAATGTCATAGTATAGTATGTCATACGAATTCATAAAAAATGTCATAGTATAGTATGTCATAAAATTTCATAAAAAATGTCACAGTATAGTACTTCATAAAATTTTATAAAAAATGTCACAGTATAGTATGTCAGAATTTTATTTAAAAAAAAATGTCATAGTATAGTATGTCATAAGAATTCATAAAAAATGTCAGTGTAGTATGTCATAAGAATTCATAAAAAATGTCACAGTATAGTATGTCATA